>NW_006239099.1:609984-667856 GCF_000226075.1 Solanum tuberosum | reverse complement strand
TTATTTTGTTAGTTTCATTGATGATTATTCGAGATGCACTTGGGTTTTCTTAATGAAAGATCGTTCTGAGTTATTTTCTATTTTCAAAAGTTTCTTTGCTGAAATACAAAATCAGTTTGGTGTTTCTATTCGTACTTTTCGTAGTGATAATGCCTTAGAATACTTATCATCCCAGTTTCAGGAGTTTATGTCTCACCAAGGAATTATTCACCAAACATCTTGTCCATACACTCCTCAGCAAAATGGTGTAGCAGAAAGAAAGAATAGGCATCTCATTGAGACTGCTCGCACTCTCCTCATTGAATCCCATGTTCCACTGCGTTTTTGGGGTGATGCAGTCCTTTCATCTTGTTATTTAATAAATAGAATGCCGTCTTCTTCTATTCAGAATCAGGTTCCACATTCCATACTGTTTCCTCAGTCACATCTCTATCCTATCCCTCCTCGTGTCTTTGGGAGCACATGCTTTGTTCATAACTTAGCCCCAGGAAAAGATAAATTAGCTCCTCGTGCCCTCAAATGTGTCTTTCTTGGTTACTCTAGAGTCCAAGAAGGGTATCGTTGTTATTCACATGATCTTCATCGATCCCTTATGTCCGCTGATGTTACATTTTTTGAGTCTCAGCCTTACTATACATCTTCTGATCATCTTGATGTATCTATGGTCTTACCCATACCTCAGGTTTTACCTGTGCCAACCTTTGAGGAATCTACGATTACTTCTACATCTCCAGTTGTAGTGCCACCACTACTAACTTATCATCGCCGTCCACGTCCAACCCTAGTCCCAGATGATTCATGTCATGCGCCGGACCCTGCTCCTACTGCGGACTTGCCTCCTCCTAGCCAACCGCTTGCACTTCAAAAAGGTATACGATCCACTCGAAATACTAACCCACATTATACCTTCTTAAGTTATCATCGTCTATCATCACCCCATTATGCATTTGTGTCGTCTTTGTCCTCTATTTCCATTCCTAAGACTACAGGTGAAGCACTTTCTCATTCTGGATGGAGGCAGGCTATGGTTGATGAGATGTCTGCTTTACATAAGAGTGGTACTTGGGAGCTTGTCTCCCTTCCTGCAGGTAAATCTACTGTTGGTTGTCGTTGGGTTTATGCAGTCAAAATTGGTCCAGACGGTCAGGTTGATCGACTTAAGGCTCGCCTTGTTGCCAAAGGGTATACTCAGATATTTGGGCTAGATTATAGTGACACTTTTGCTCCTGTGGCTAAAATTGCATCTGTTCGTCTTTTTCTATCTATGGCTGGCGTTCGTCATTGGCCTCTTCATCAGTTTGACATTAAGAATGCTTTTCTGCATGGTGATCTTGAGGAAGAAGTCTATATGGAGCAACCACCTGGTTTTGTTGCTCATGGGGAGTCTAGTAGCCTTGTATGTCGATTGCGTAGGTCACTCTATGGTCTGAAACAGTCTTCTCGAGTTTGGTTTGGGAAGTTCAGCACAGTAATTCAGGAGTTTGGCATGACTCGTAGTGGAGCTGATCACTCTGTGTTTTATCGGCATTCTGCACCAAGTCGATGTATCTATTTGGTTGTTTACATTGATGATATTGTTATTACCGATAATGATCAAGATGGTATTACCGATTTGAAGCAACATCTCTTTAAGCACTTCCAGACTAAAGACCTTGGCAGATTGAAGTATTTTCTAGGTATTGAGGTTGCTCAGTCTAGATCAGGTATTGTTATTTCTCAACGCAAGTATGCCTTAGACATTCTTGAGGAGACAGGAATGATGGGATGTAGACCTATTGACACTCCTATGGATCAGAATGTTAAGCTCCTTCCAGGACAGGAGGAGCCACTTAGTAATCCTGAAAGGTATAGACGGCTTGTTGGAAAGTTGAATTATCTCACAGTGACTAGACCTGACATCTCTTTTCCTGTGAGTGTTGTAAGTCAGTTTACGACCTCTCCTTGTGATAGTCATCGGGATGCAGTTGTTCGTATTCTGCGATATATAAAGTCAGCTCCAGGTGAAGGACTACTCTTTGAGGATCAAGGCCATGAGCATATCATTGGATATACAGACGCTGATTGGGCAGGATCACCCTCTGACAGACATTCGACATCCGGATATTGTGTTTTAGTAGGAGGTAATTTGGTGTCGTGGAAGAGTAAGAAACAGAATGTGGTTGCTCGATCTAGTGCAGAATCAGAATATCGAGCAATGGCGACAGCAACTTGTGAGCTAGTTTGGATCAAACAATTGCTGGGAGAACTAAAATTTGGCGAAATTGATCAGATGGAACTTGTGTGTGATAATCAAGCGGCTCTTCATATCGCATCAAATCCAGTGTTTCATGAAAGGACTAAGCACATTGAGATTGACCGTCACTTTGTTAGAGAAAAGATACACTCGAGAGATATTGTTACGAAATTTGTGAAGTCAAATGATCAGCTTGCAGATATCTTCACCAAGCCCCTCACATGTCCTCGTATTAATTACATCTGTAACAAGCTAGGTACATATGATTTGTATGCACCAGTTTGAGGGGGAGTGTTAGAATAGAAATAAGTATTTCCTACTTAGAATAGGAATAGGAATCCTAGTTGGAAAAGGATTCCAATGTAGTGTCTATAAATAGGGTATCAATGTAACTATTTAGATACACAATTCAATAATATTTTTCCCATATATTTCTCACACTATCATTTACTATTTTCTTCAAATAATTGTCATTTAATTATTGTCCTAATATTTTAGAACTTCGAAATTAATTAAGTTAAAACTATTAAATCTCTACTTATTTGTAAGATAAAAACTCTAATAAAATTGTCTAAAATTTGCTTCTTAATTCTCTCCTTATTTGAACTATATTAAAAGTCATAACATTTAAGACTTCAAAATCAATTACAATTTTGTTAACTTATAGCAATTATTTCAATTCTTTTTATGCGTAATATGACTTTTTGCATGGACTTCTAATACTAACCAAATACCAATTTTCTAGCTATTGTTGACCCTTTTTTTTTTATAAAAAATTCCAACAATTAACAAAAAAATATACTTTACATAAACAAACAAATGAAATGTATATTTTATTTCCTTATATGAATAGTTCCCTTATTTGACATTCTCATCCATCTGTTCATCTCCGTAGATAATAGACCCAAGGTGTAGTTAGATTTCTTAATTACGAGGAAATTCTTGAACAAGTGAAATATATTAAATATGAAAATATCACAGCACACTACAATTCTTCTTATATCTAGAAGTAAAACTGAAAATTTACAATTCAAAATTGTTATGGATTAGGTGGACCAACTTTTAGAAACTCTTTCGCCATTGGTAATTTTATAAAAGAAGAGTATCTATACTAGTATAATGAATATAAGTCAAATAGGCGAGATATCCCTTTTAACCATGTGTTGAGCCTTTAGAAACAATATTACCTTCCTTGGATAGGGAGTGAGAGCTAAGTTGCTCGGACTCTTTGTTTTTTGTGCCACATCCGTGTCGACACGACATGGGTGTGGGATTCGTGTCCGATGTCAATCGATTTTGGGTACTTTGACCAAAATCGATGGGGAAAGTTTGGACGGTTTTAATGATTTCTGTAATCAATACAAAAGCTAAGGTGAAATTGAAGAAAATGGAATATCTTTTATATAGAAATTTCTATGTCGCTCCTTTTCCTTTAATCTCCTTCCAGGATTCTCCTCATGTTCTCCACATAATATCTCATAATTTAGGTTTTATAACTCTATTTTTATATATTTTAATTATTATTAGGCGAATCCCCGCACTTGTATCCATACATGGATCCATATCCCCAAATCTTAAAAAATAGATAATGGAGGATCCGACCTCTAGATCCACACCCGTATCGGTCACTCATACCCGAGTCCGAGCAACTTAGACTGAGATTGCTCTGCCACTTCAGTTTAAGAATATCCCACATATCTAAGGTCATTGTCTTGGCGTAATGATCTAGAACTGCATGATAGGGAGAAAACCAATCAATACCCAATATGATGTCGATATCTACCTTATCCAATATAATTAAGTCTACCCACGTGTCATGTACATCCTAGTCAACCATACAAGATTGATGTAATCGATCCAACACTAAGAACCATCTATGGGTGTAGAATCATGTACAAACATGGGGAGATTGACAAAGCATATCCAAATCCAAAACAAAGTACGTAGGTACATACATAAAAGGTTGTAGATCCATGGTCGAATAAAATTGTAGCATGTCGGGAGCATACTGAAACAATACCTAGGAAAATCCTAGTTCCTCCAATAGTGTTAGTTATTTGCCGATGTAATAGTCCCAACCACCATTGCATTGGTCCATGGTATGCAGGGCTATTCTTAACTACTATATGCACGTCTCTATGAATGTTTTCATATAGCTTTGTATAAGTATCCTTGCCAAAATCCTTTAATTAAAGAATCCTCCTTCCCTCTTAGTTACAAATAATATTACAGATCCTCAATTCAATCTCCAAACATCTTATAACTTAAATTCGTCAATATCTACCATTGACCGCCACTTTAAATGTTCTTGTTGTCTAGTACCCAACATAGCCTTTCAATATCAAACGAATGCTATACCAACGTTGCCATTATGTTACCCAACTTAAACTATTCAAATTTTCTTTAGTACTTCTCAATGTGCCTCAGATGCATCAAAGTCAAATCGGACCACAACCATCTCAACACCAAATCCTTATGAATGCAAATGAAATACAATGCATTAACCAAAAACATGTATACACCCACTTCCTCATTTTGGACAGTCGAGATCCATGGGACTTATGCGGTCTATATACCCTGTCGAAACCATTTCTCATCAACACAATAACACTCACCGGTACAATTTCCCATCTGCATAATAGCACTCGTCGGAATCATTTTCTATCGACTTTGCACAATGTCACTTGCCGGAAATATCTCCTAGTTGCATAATATGAATAAATTTCACAAATAGCTCAATGGGCAATATTAGCCTTTACTTATCATGCAACAATAAGTATGAATATGTATGAATAAATACATAACATGAGTTCATCAATCGACCCTACAACCAAGGATCATATGTCTCCTTTCCTAATTTTGCTGGCTATGGAGGGTATTAATCATATGATCAGGACAACGAATGAAAATGAATGGTTCAGAGACTTTGTGGATCCCAAACAAATGCTGGGGATGGATGTGAAATCTCTCACTTACTATATGCCGATGATTCTCTTGTTTTTTGTGAAGCTGTAGTGGAGCAGATGAGGCATCTCAAGGAAATCCTATCTATTTTTAATCTGTTTCTGGCTTTCATGTTAATTTGAACAGAAGTTCCTTGTTTCCAGTCAATCAAGTAACAAATTTGCAACTTCTTTCAAGAAACCTAGGATGCCAGATGGGGACTTTCCCAACTAAATATTTGGGGATGTCATGGGGGCTAAAAATAAGTCAATAGAGATATGGAATGAGGTTATTGAGAGATGTGATAGAAAACTGGCAAGGTGGAAAACCCAATATTTATCCTTAGGAGGAAGACCTACACTTATTGACTCAGTGTTGGATGCTTTTGGCAAGGCAACAAAGTGAACAGAAGCATCAACCTGGTTAACTGAGAAGCACTAACCTTACGCAAGAAGCAAGATGGTATGGGCATCAAGAATCTGTGGCTGCACAAGAAGTCTTCTACAAATATGGCTATGGAGGTTCAGCATGGAGGTTTTAGCACTATGTAGAAATTTCATCTCACAGAAATATGGAATGGAAAACCAATGGATTACAAAAGAAGTCAGAAGCCCTTATGGTTGTGGTGTCTGGATAACCCTTGGCAATCAGTGGCGAGTTTTCTGGGACAAAGTAGAGATCACAGTGGGTAATGAAAGTAAGACTGAATTTCGGGAGGATCAATGGATTGGTGGTCCCAGTTTATAGTCCACCGCCCCTGTTCTATATATATTAAGTCTCCAAAAACATGCTAAGATAGATCAAGTCTGAAGTGTACAAGGTTGGGACTTAACTTTCAGAAGAGCTTTCAGTGACTGGGAATTTGAAAGTCTTACCTCAATGCTTCAGCTCGTGGATACTTTTTGAGGAATTACTGAGAACATAGACCAACTTAAATGGAGGTTGGACAGGAAAGAAGAATTTTTAGTCTAGTCTGTCTACTACAACATGAACCACACAAGTCATCAAAATGTGTCTTGGCCCTGGAAGCTTATTTGGAAAGTCAAGGGTCTACCAAAGGTATCATCTTTTGTTTGGTTGGTGATGAAGGAAAGTATGCCTAACTCAAGATAAGTTACAAAAAAGAAGTCTTCAGATTTGTTCAAGATGTCTCTATTATGTGGACACAAAGGTAAGAGTAATGAGCACCTTTTCCTTCATTGCAAGACAACTATAAATTTGTGGCACATGTTCTTTAGTATACTGAGGGTAAAATGGATCATGCCCAAGTCTACGTTGGAGCTTCTGCGAAGCTGGAAGAATGTGGGGAGAAGCAGTGATAGCATCCATGTCAGCCTACTTGTTCTAAAGTCGACGGGCATCAATACAAAATCAAGAATATGTTTATCACGAAAGAGGTGTCCAAATTCAAGCCCAAAAGAAAGAAGATTGGGCCACACGAAGCCCAATAAAAGAGTCCAAAAAGCTGAACATTTAAAGTCAAAAGTTTCTATTTTAAAAAGTTTCGTAGTTTAAAGTTTTCCTAGTTTAAAAAGTTTCCTAGTTTAAAGTTTTCCTGCTTTTCTAGTTTAAAAGTTACCTAGTTTAAAGTTTCCATAAAAATAGTCCTATTTTATTTGGGATAGGTTTTCCCTATATATATGGGTTGATTTTATTATTTTGAGACAGACATGATTAATATTATTTGAGAGGTTTCTCTTCTTTACACCTTTGTATGTGGTGACTATGGATTTATCTTACAACCTTATAAGAACGATTCTTTAAGAATTAAGATTAATTCTTAATTTGATATCTTTGGTTTCTATTCGTAAATTAAAGAAGGTGATTAGTCGTATAGTAATTGTTGTCTCTAATTTCTTCGTAATAGGGGTCTAGATCACTTTTGATCTAAGTTCTTGAATTGACTCTATTAGTATCATAATTAGTCTTAATCCACTAATTTTGAATACTAAGATTAATTAGGGTTCTTAGCACTTTATCTTGAAATTGAGGATTTTATTCTTGAATTTCGCGTATCTTTCAATTTTGTCTATAATCTTTATAATTTCGCTTCCACATTATTTTCTTGTTTATTCTGGTGACCCGATTCTTATCAAGAAGTATAGCCACTACTGTAACTGAAGTTATTTGGATGATTGGTTTGCAGCACCGAAGAGGAGTGGTGGCAGGTAATTCCTGCTTGCATTTGCTGGACAGTTTGGAAAGAGAGGAACTCTAGACATTTCGATGACACTAGTAATTCCATCTAGAAAATTAGGTTGATTTGCCTTAGTTTGTTCTTTATTGGTGTAAACAAAATATGTGGGGGGGAAATAGGAGAATTAGTAGATTTAATTGGCGATGTATAAGCTTGTATGTTTTTTGGATAGAAGGCCCCTATACTTTTGAATGTTTGTAAAATTTCGACAGCTTCGCATCTCCTTGGAAGCTGAGTTTTGGTTATTTACAGAAAGTTCTTTAAAGTTGTATAATCATTAATATAGGTAACATACGCAGAACGTGTAGTATCACGAAAAATGGATACAAAATTTTGACTTCTTCTTTGTATTGGCAATAGGTCTGAAAAAAATATCTAAAAGTATCAAATTTAGATATTTGTATCCTGTCAAAGTAAGGAACCATGGCATATATGTTTGGAATAGATTCCATCTTGAGAGAGTTGAAAGAGCACTATCTTGTTGTTTCTTTTGTTTATTTTTCACATCTGCATAATTTCAGCCACCAGGTTGTTGCTATCTTTTACATTTTGCTTATTGTTTAAGCTGCTGTGTCTCAGGTCACGATTGCCCGAGTATACAACTGGGATGTGCATCAACGCAAGTTTCGACAAGCTGCCAGTCCAAAAGAATCATTATAAAAATCTATGTACGTGGTACTCACTTTTGCTGCAAAGAGTACGAGTTAGATCTTTGTTCATCGTTTTAGGTAAGCTTTGCACACTCCTCTAGCAGGATCCTGGATTATTATTCAGACCATCAGTTGTTGGGCTTGTAGCAATTTTGTAAGAAAGCAAATGTTTATTGGTGAGTGTGTATTTACTAGATGGTTAGGAGCAAAAGTATAATAATACAATCTGTCTAAAAAAAAAGTATAATGATACAATTGTTTGCAAAGATTGTCAAATTGTGGTATCACCATGTTATATTGTTTCCTTAGGGGGCTTGTCTCTGGTCATTGTACTCCAAAGAGATGAATGAATAGCTCCAGTTTGTCTGACTTTATTATCTCAGTTAAATGTTCACCATAGGTAATATCTACTTGAAGTTATAATTCATTTGGAGATTATCCATAGTTAAACATGCTTCATACATAACAATCCTACCAACGGGGGCAAATTTATAGAGGAGACTATGGGGAACGTGAAACCATGGTCTCTCCGTAAAATTAGTTGGTTAATATATATATTTTTTGAAATTGGTATAATATTAACTATTGACACTCATGCTCCAAGAAGGTTGAATAGTGTTTGGTTGAAGGTTGAGTTATACCAAGAGGAATAGGGATCAATTCTCACTTGATACATTTTCCTCTTCTTTTAGTAGTGCACACACGTACTAAAAATCCTTAATCCACCTCTACCTGCCAAGAGATATATTCATTAAGTTTTCAATGTTTTTGACCTTTTTGTATGAGTTTCTACCAAAAGGTTGTAGCAAATTTGACTGTAAGAACCAAGGATGAGGTGGAATCACAAAGGTTTTTGTTTCCTAATCAGAGATCTTAAATCAGAGTTCTCGAATTTGACTCTGGAATGGGGTTCTCCTTTACGGGGAGTGCTTGAAACCCCTCTAGCAGGTTTTCTATGATGCGAATGTAAACGACTCGGCCTAATGGGTTTTGGACATCAGATGGTAAATCAAAGGGACAATAGATAAGATGGTAAATGACCATTATAGTTTCCCCTTCCTGTTCTGCAAAGGACAAAGATAGGGGTGACAATTAGGTGGGTTGAGTGAAATTTGGACCAGTGTCAAGACAACAAATGGGTCAAGGCCTTACCCAACCCAAATTCACTTGGGTCAGGTAATGGGCCAAGATCCTAACTCAAACCAATTTTTATGAAGTTTAATTGTTTTATTTACTCTTTTAAAATATTTTAGTACGTAATAAAAATATTTTTTCTTTATTATGGCTACATATAACATATCAAATTAAACAAAAAGTTTTTTTTAAATATTTTGACAATATTTCTCATGAATCAATTTTGAGTGGATTGAAATGGATTGAGCTTATCATCGGCCCAAACTTAAACGGGTTAGGCGGATTGAGATTGATTTTGCCAACCCATAAAGGTGCCCATTTCCCAGTCATGACAGCTCTCCTCAAGGCTCAAGCCTATGTGCCCCATGTCAGACAACGAAACAGGGATGGGAGTCGGGATGACAATAGGACGGGGCAGGGAAAAACCTTAATGGGGTAGGGCAGGGGAATACTTAAATAGGGCAGGGTTGGGTAGGTTAGGGTAAAACTCAATCTGTGAAATAATTTTATAGGACAGGGCAGGTAACAGGTCAAAAAATTTCAACAGCAAACCATAAAATAAAGTAAACAATTTTCCTTCAACTTTAGAAGCCAATCTGTTGTCTCATGTCTGTATACTCATACGTTAGCTTCCTGCAAAAATGTATAGAAATGAG
Organism: Solanum tuberosum; assembly: GCF_000226075.1. Taxonomy (NCBI): domain Eukaryota; kingdom Viridiplantae; phylum Streptophyta; class Magnoliopsida; order Solanales; family Solanaceae; genus Solanum; species Solanum tuberosum. The sequence continues at coordinate 658,043 of NW_006239099.1, read as the reverse complement.
TCGTAAAATACTTTTACTCTTCAAATACAATAATTAAACGTAAAATGTGACCAGTAACATAATTTAAAACAATAATTAAAAAGAACCATAGAGGAATATTTTAGTTCTTATTCTTAGTTCCCTTTACTCGTTAATAATTTGTTTACCACTGAGTACTAATTGTTTTTCTTAAAGCAATTTTTGGCCAGTGGCCATTTTATTACACTGAGTACTAATTGATGTTCTAATCTTGATTTAATATAATATGAAAAAGTCAAAAGAATAATCTAGTTGCAACTTTTTAACAAAAAAAATATACCAAAATAACTGTGAAAAGAGTGATTTTTGAGTTAAAAACTAAAGTTGAGTGACTTTCTAAGAAAATAGTTCATAGTTGAGTGACTTTCTGAGAAAATAGTTCATAGTTGAGTGACCAAGAGATATTATCTCCGCATTGCTAGGGTCTGATTCTTGCTATGTGTGGTTGTCTGGTGATTGTTCTTGGCTAGAAATGTTGTAAGTGCAGCTTTTATTATTAATTGATTCCTGCTGAATATTCTCTGGCAGTCTGGTGTTTCAAATTGACCAAAGTCATCATTTTTTATAAATATAGAGGTACATTGATGAATGGCATAATATGCAAAAGTATTAGTAATAGTTTCAGACTATGCTCAGCATGTTTCATCTCTATGTAAATTGATACTAATAACGTTTTATTGCACCAAGGCCTACTTAATATATATAATCCTTATGCAGTAAGTAAGTAAAATAATAATGTATGGCAGTTGATTCTCATTTGAAGGCTAACAGACAAATTGTTTGACCTTTCACTGTCTCCTGTGTTTCTGTTTTTCCTTTCCCCCTTAATATAATATGATAGCAGAGCATGCTGTGGTTTGAGTTCACACAGCAAGTCAAGATCAATATGTTGGTTGACACAGATTTATGACTTTTGTGCATTGAGGGGTTGGGTTGGCAATGCAGGTGAAATAACAGTATGTTTGACAATGAGATTAATCAAAAGACGGTTCTTGGCATTTGTGCCAACACATGGACATGGACTTCTTTTGACTTACAATTACAGTGTGGGAAGGATCTTTGTAGGGCTTCAAAACACTGCCTTCACAAATTGTATTCTACTCCCACAAAACACCTTTCGAATAATATAATACTTCTTCTGTCCCAATTTATGTGACACATTTCAGATTTCGAGATTCAAACAAGTTTATCTTTGATTATAAATTTTTCATATATTTTAAAATATTTTGAATTGTCAATTATTGTGACTTGTAATACTTTTTACGTAGTTTACAAATATATAAATTTCATTTTAAAAAATTTGAAAATTCCATGATCAAATTCTCGGTCAAACTTAGACTGTTTGATTCTCGAAAAATTAAATATATCACATAAATTGGGACAAAGGGAGTAATAAAATTTGTGATCAATAAGAACTGTGGTGGAGTGATAAGTACTTTTTCAGTCTTAACTCTTAACCACAAGTCTTAGGTTCGAGTCCCCTAATAGGAAATCGTCCGCTTTTGTTAGGGAGTGCAAGCAAATTAAGAGAGAAATTAAATTCAATATAGTCCGTGGCATTATACTGACCTCAATATCTCTCCCTAATTTTTTCTCCATCTAAAAACAGAAAATTAAGCTCATTACTTTCACTTTATTTGAAGTTTATTTGGATGGACTTATAATTTATGACTTATAAAATAAAAAATAACGTTTGAGACTTTTTCTTTATGAAACATGAAATTTTTGTTTTAAATTTAAGTTTAATTAAAGTAGATCTGAGTGTTAAAATTTAAAGCACGAAAGTATTATTTTTTTCACAAAACATTTAGCACGCATAATTGGAAATTTAGCTAATTTTAAACTTGTTCCAATCATGTACGACCGATTTCCAGGCATACATGAAAAAAATTCACAGACACAGGATTGAAATCTTAATCAATTCTAACATGTGTTTCTGTCATGTATAATTAGAATCATGCATATATGAAATTTTTTAAAAGGTGTCAAATAAGTTTATTACATTTATTATTGTTTTGACAAATTAACGATTGAAGTTTGTGATTTATGATATTTGAAACTTATGGTTCAATTTAAGCTTATTTAAAGTAGATTTGGATGTTAAACTGTTGAAATTTGAGGAACAACTTTTTTTTTAACAAAACACATTCAGACACACAACTGGGATTTAAGATAATTTTTACATGAAGGAATCAAACACAATGTTTTAACCCCAGTTGTGTATATCTGAATTGTTTCCAAAACCGGTAATTTTTTATTTTTTTTAAAGAAAACACAAAACTGACACAAGTTAAATACAACCCCAAAATAGAGTATTTGTGCATTTCTAACATTTATAAGCATAAGCCAAAATTCTAACTTATGACTTATTTTTATTATTTTAGTTTTAAAAAAAGCTTAATTTTTTTTATCTTATTCAAATATACTACGTATAAAAATATTTAAATATTTTAATATAAGTCAAATTTAAACTGGCTTGCTCAAAAGTTTCTATATGTGCATGTATGAGTTTTGTGTATCAATCAATCAACAAAATTTGCTAACTTTGGGCATCAGTTTTCACTATTCTATTCATCTTTTACTCATTGTAGGCTAGCTAGCCACTATAATTCCCACAAGCTATCTTCAAATCTTTTGACTATTTCACATTACTTTTAATTTATATTCCCTCCATTTTAATTTGATTATTCTATTTTAACTTGACATAGAGTTCAAGAAAATAGAAAAGACTTTTAAATTTTGTGATTTTAAATTAAAAATATATAAAATATATCAAAATATCATTTAATCTTGTGATTTTAAACATGTCATGCATAAAGATAAAATTAGAAAATTACCCCAAAAAAAAAGATTGTAACAAATAGGACAAATAACTTAAAACAAATCGAGTAATTAAAAACTCTCCTCCTTTACCAAAAAAAACTAAATAAAATAAACCTAGTAAAAAGTAGTTAGAAACAAAAGGTTTATATAGATAATACGAACTTAATAAGATTTAAGAGTTGAGATTCCAATTTCAAGATTTAATTTAAAATCTGAAAGGTTATACAACAAAGATAGATGAAAAGAGAAACACCAACAATTGGAATTTTAAGTGATCATTTTATTGAGGTTGCTCTTGGCTTAATATAGCCGTTCACTTAACAAAACAGAGAAATACTAGGCCAACAATAATACTAAGTAGTTAAGATAAAGATAAAATCAGAAACATCTAACAATCCTAGAAAATAGGACTTCATGCAACAATCCTTGACTAAATCAAAGGCAACAATCCTTAACCAACTCAAAGTTTTCAACATTCCCTCCCTTGTACTTATTCCTGTTGTCAAGAATCAGTTCAAATCTGAATCGGTGCACATGTCAAACTCTTCACGCAGTTTCTGAAATGCTTCCACTTTGAGAGGTTTTGTCAGCAGGTCTGCAAGTTGATCTTGAGTGCCGCAAAACAGAAAATTAACGACTCCTTCTCTAGCAAGATCCCTTAGGAAATGAAATCTTATTCTTATGTGCTTAGAACGACTTTGACAACTTAATAGTTGAGGCATTATTACACATTAGCTTTGTACAAGCCGCCTGCACATAACCAATTTCTTTTAGAATCCTCCTCATCCAAATAGCTTGACAAGCACATGCAGCGGCTGCAACAAACTCAACCTCTGTAGTTGACAAGGTGACGATAGGTTGCTTTCGGGATGACCAAGCTACTACTCCTCCACTCATCATAAACACATAGCCTGAAGTACTCTTGCTATCTTCCATGTCACTAGCATAGTCACTATCAGTGAATCCAACCAGCTCACTAGCTGCTCCCCTTTTATAAAACACACCATAGTTCACCGTACCTTTTAAGTACCTTAGTACCCTTTTTGCTGCTGCAAAATGTAGTTGTGTTGGACACGCCATGAAACGACTAATAAGACTTACAACAATCATGAGATCAGGACGAGTGGCTGTGAGATACATCCGAATTCCCACTATATGCTTGTATTGAGTTGCATCCACTTTTATGCCATCTTCATCTCTTCTAATCTTTTGTCCTAGAACAATAGGATTACAAACTGGATTGTAATTTTCTATTCCAAATTGGTTAAAACTTCCGTTGAATACTTCCTTTGGCATATGAAAACACCATCAGATCTTTGCATCACCTCAATTCCAAGAAAGAATCTCATCTGACCTAAGTCTGTCATATCAAACTCCTTTTTCATGGAACATTTAAATTCACCCAACAACTCTTCATCATCACCAGTAAACAAAAGATCACGAACATAAATACTCACAGTGAGAATTTTACCTCCCTTTCTTTTAACAAAGAGTGTTTACTCACTGGAACTGCTTTCGAAACCTTCCTTGATGAAATAAGACTTTATTCGACTAAACCAAGCCCTAGGTGCCTGGTTTAGTCCATAAAGTGTTTTTTGTAACTTATACATAAGCTGCTCACTTCCCTTTTTCTCATAACCTTTTGGTTGTTCTACAAAACATCTTCCTTCAACTCCCCATATAGGAAAGCTGATTTGACATCTAATTGATACAACTTCCAACCCCTTTGAGCCGCAAAAGCTATGATCATTCTTACTGTATGCATTCTAGCCACAGGTGCAAAAACTTCAGTATAATCAATCCCATGTTCCTGAGCATAGCCTTTAACCACCAATCTTACTTTGTATTTGTCAACTTCATCAAGCTCGTTTAGCTTGGTTTTATAAACCCATTTTACTCCTATTTTCTTTGCATCAACAGGTAGTTCCATCAAGCGCCAGGTTTGATTTATTTCAATGGATTTGATTTCTTCATCCATGGCCAGTTTCCATTGTGGACTTTTGACAACTTCCTCAAGGCTTGTAGGATCTGATATCATCAACAGGGCCATGTTTGCTTCATCTTCTTTCGACAAACCTTCGTCGGAAGTATAATCTGCCGACCACACATGTGGACGTTGATTTCTGCTTTCCCTTACTATCACGTTTGGTGCAACAACTGACGAATTATTTCCAGTTGGTGAATTAATGTCGACTTCTTTGACTTCTCCTTCTTGAGGTGCGTTCTCTTCTTTAATGTTGTCTCCCCAATCTAATTCAGTTAGTTGTTCTTCTTCAGAAATTGCATTCCAGTCCCACATACGATCTTCTTAAAAAATTACATCACGACTAACTATAATTCTTTTGGCAACTGGATCAAACATTATGTACCCTTTGGATTCACCACTAACCCCAAACAGAACACAACTCACACTTTTTTCTTCAAGTTTGATTCTCCTAGCATCTGGAATGTGAACATGTCCCACACATCTAAACACTCGAAATAATCAACTGATGGCTTCTCTCCGCTCCATGCCTCTTCTAGGGTCATATCTTTTACAGCTAGAGTAGGTGATCGATTTAAGACATGAATCGTCCACCTAACTGCCTCAGGCCAAAAAATCTTAGGCACTTTCTTTTCTGTCAACATAGCTCTCACCAAGTTCATTACTGTACGGTTCTTGCGCTCAGCTACTCCGTTTTGCTGTGGAGTATAGGTTGTGGTCAATTGTCTCTTCACTCCATGTTGTTTGGAAAAATCATTGAATTCTGCATAATTGAATTCTCCTCTTCTATCTGTTCTTAAGCATTTAATGGGCATCCCAATTTCCTTTTCCACTAGTGCTTTGAAACATTTAAAGTAATAAATGTTTCTGATTTTTCCAAAAGAAAATAAGTCCATGCTTTCCTGGAAAAATCATCTATAAAACACAATAAGTACCTCTTCTGGCTGCTTGATGTTGGAGTAATAGGACCACAAAGATCCACATGAACTAGACCCAATCTTCCAGTTGCTCTCCACTGACTCCTTTTACAAATTGGAGTCCAATGTTGCTTGCCTTTCATGCATGCCTCGCAAGTGGCACTTAGTGCTACAATTTGTGGCAAACCCTTCACCATATTTTTGTATTTCAAAATGCGCAAGACTTTGTAACTAAGATGGCCATAATGATAGTGCCAAAGAGTTGACTAATCTGTATTGTTGATTTGGAGACATCTTGCCTCAATATTTGTGGATGAGGGCTCAACAAGCAAAATAAACATTCGATTTGCACTCGTAATGGATTCTGCCATCTTTCCTCTTTGTGGATGATGAACATTGCACGCACCATCTTTAAATAACACAACTAATCCTTTTTCTTGAAGCTGCCCAATGCTCAAGAGATTATTTGTAAGCTCAGGAACCCAATACTCATTACCAATGGAATAATAAACTCCCTGTAGGAATAATTTCACAGTCCCCTTTCCAGTGACCCTCATTCTTGTATTATTTCCAAGCTTGGCAGTGTGAGAGAAAGTTGTGTCTAAGCTTGAAAACAAATCCTGATTTTCACACATGTGATTTGAACATCCAGAATCCAAGAATCATGCATCGCTCCTCTTGGCTTTATGTAGTTCTGTATAGGCCATTAACAACATCTCATCTTCTTCTTCCAATTCTACGTAATTTGCTTCCTTATACAACTTTGAACATTCGTACTAAAAATGTCCCAAGTCATGACATTTGTAACGTTCAACAGTCGCTTTGTTGAAAGTTGTTCTTCCTCTTCAATGTCCCCTTCCCCGGTAGGGTGCTCTCCCTTTGTTGGTTGTTCCTGAATGGCCTTCTACTTTGAGAACTTGATCCTCATCATCATTGCTTGGTCGATGGAATTTTTGTTCATGCACCACTAACGAACTCTGTAATTCATCGATAGACATGTTGTCAGTATCTTTTGATCCTTCGATGGATACTACAACATATGTGAACTTGTCAGTTAGAGTTCGTAAAAAAATTTCAACCATTTTCCTGTCAGGCATATCTTGTCCATTACTTCTCATCTTATTTGAGACCATCATCACTCTTGCGAAATACTCAGTGATGGTTTCATTCCTCTTCATTGTTAAAACCTCAAACTCTCTTCTTTAAGAGTTAAGAAGATATTTCTTCACCTTCAAATTTCCTCCAAATTTCTGCTTCATTGAGTCCTAAACGATCTTGGCTGTGTGACGATCCAAGATTTGTTCAAAAATAGTTCGATCAATTGCTTGAAACAAATAATGCTTGACTTGGTGATCCTTGATTCTAGTATCGTCGAGTTGTGCCTGTTGTGTTTCAATTACCTCGTCCCTTCTCTTGGCTCTTTAAACCAATCTCCACCAATCTCCATAGACCTTTTGCCCTAAGCAGATTTTCCATCAGTTCACTCCAGTGGTCATACTGACCATCAAAGTGAGGGATCTTTGTGAGAGTCTTGTCCTCGCTCATTCTCTCTCAGTTTTTCTGATTACTCGAAGATTGCTACTTCTTTTCTACGAACCCAGTGGGGGCTTTGATACCAATTGAAAGGTTATACAACAAAGATAGCTGAAAAGAGAAACACCAACAATTGGAATTTTAAGTGATCATTTTATTGAGGTTGCTCTTGGCTTAATATAGCCGTTCACTTAACAAAACATAGAAATACTAGGCCAACTAGGGGTGTTCACGGGTCGGTTTGAATCGGTTATTGGTCAAAACCAAAATCAAATCAACTTAATCGGTTTTAAAATTATCAAAACCAAACCAAACCAAATATAGTATATATTTATCGATTTGGTTGTTATCGGTTTTGGTTCGGTTTGGTTTGGTTATTCGGTTATTAACCATAGACAAAAATAAAAGAAACAATTCATTCAAAAGGTGAAAAAAAGTGACAACAATCCATTTGAAACGAAAATAGTTAGAATGACTGACATTACAGAACTTTCAATCATTGAATTTACTATGAATAAATCTTCAAAATTCATTATTTTGGCCTAGAAGAAAGAGAAATTGATAATTTCAATCTTATAAAGAATTGTCATAGACACACTCAGATACATAAAATCAATAAGATAAATATTCTCACCTTGGACATTTTTCTTTGATAAGTAAATTATAAATAAATTTTGATGAAAATACATATGAGATCTTTAAAATTATTTATAAAAATAATATATTATGTATGTATATTAATAAAATATATGTATATAATTTATCGGTTCGGTTCGGTTATTTCTTCGATTTTTTTCGAACAAAACTATAACCAACCCATATACTATCGGTTTTTAAAAATCTAAAACCAAACCACACCTAACCCAAATAAAAATTGGTTTATTTAATCGGTTTGGTTCAGTTTTTCGGTTTGGATCGGTTTTTATACGAACCTTGAACACCCCTAAGGCCAACAATAATACTAAGTAGTTAAGATAAAGATAAAATCAGAAACATCTAACAATTCTAGAAAATAGGACTTCATGCAACAGTCCTTGACTAAATCAAAGGCAACAGTCCTTAACCAACTCAAAGTTTTCAACAAAATCAACGTCTGTTTATGAAATATGCACAAAATTTTAATTTGAAATCATGATTTAAATCTCAAGTTCTTCAAAAATTAGAATTTTAAATTTCAAATTGTGATTTTGATTTCTTTAAAATGTAAACTTGACAAATATATTTATATTTTGTAAAAAAAATACCCATCATTTTATATTTCGTAATAAAAGATTCATATATAACGTGAATACATTGTTTGTATCATATGGAAGAATTATATTAAAGAATAATGAGTTACTATTATTGTTGATTTTTGGATCAATAAATATTTGTAAAATTATGTGTATTTGAAAATTTGTAATAACATGTAATCGTGATCGAGCAATCATTTATGAAAGAAACATGAAGATACATGACTTATTAATGTGACATCTTACGATATTATGATACCTTATTTATGAACGATAGTTTGCTCATTTGATAAGATTTTATAAGAATGATTTTTTTTATAGTTTTCACAAATTATGAAGATTTTCATGTTTACGAAAATAAATATATTATTTAGAAAAATTCAAATAACATTTCCAAATTTTAAAAAAAATCAAACTAATTTTATTATAGTTTGAATCATGTCCAAAGGACCCTTATGCATGTTGATTCTTCTACATTCGATCCACTATTTATAGGGAGGCGTTGTGGTCGGACTATTTCACTCTTAACTATAAGTTTTGAGTTCGAACCATTGGTATAGAGAAAATCCTGTTGGAGTGTCACCATCAAATAGATCATGCAATATGCTATTTTAATTTAATCGGAGCTCTAATATAAACAATGAACTTCAGACACTAGATAGAAAAGTAATAAAATAGAAAAAAACACAAGAACTTTATATTATACTTTTCTGTTCCATTTCATGTGAGGTAGTTTGATTTGGCACGTAGTTTAAGAAAGAAATGAAGACTTTTAAAACTTGTGGTTCAAAATGAATGATAGAAATTTGTATGACTGTAAATCATTTCATTAAGGGTAAAATAGATATTTTATAGTTAAATTGTTACTTAATATAAAAATGTGGCATTCTTTTTGAAACTGACAAAAAAAAAGTAAGTCACATAAATTGAAACAGAGAGTATGTAATTAGAAGATGTTATAATGGGTGGGTATATGCAAAAATTGAGCTTCCATATGTATTGTATATGAAAATGCAATGATGGCATGTCATACCCCAAAAGAGAGAGAGCAAAATACTACTAATGTTATAGAGAGACGTGCACGCATAACGAGGCTGATTTTGTCCTCTCATTCGCCCTTTTTTTTTGGGGCTCTGTGTTTTGTTTTGTCAGTTTGTAAAACTTGACGCGGTTTACGTCTCAAATCAAATGTTATTATAAACCAAAATGACAAAAATAAAGCTCTTTGACTTTTGACTTCAATATATATACTGCTCAAAACAGTTTCACAAACTTACAAATTTTACTATTGTTTTTTTTATTATATTCGATATGAGATTAGCTCACCTCACACAAGTTTTATTTATTTTATTACTTAAATACACAACTTATTTTATTATATATATATTTTAAATTTTTTCTATCATTTGAAAAAATTACAAAAAATTCTATCTCTTCTATTCTTGGAAACATCACTCTTATGCGATGTATCAGGACCTCAGAACAAAGGTAAAATATGAGGACGCGATATATCATACATTGAGTGATGTATCCGAACAGTAGCATAGTTAAAAAAATTATTAAGAATGTCCAAGAATAATGATGTGTGGCTGTCCAAAAAAATTATTATGCTATTTGACGTTCGAACCCAAAACACCTTCCTTCAAATGGACACTCATTACCACTGATCTAAAGACATACCTTTTGTCAAGGATATACAACGTAATTTTCCGACGAAGGGTATACAGTTAGACACCTGGAGTAACTTTAGCTACGCCCCTGTATTCGAAATGGAATGCAATGTAGCAGAAGGTTGAGTGATATATTCAAAATCGGAATGCGATGTATCGGGACATTGAGTGATGTATTCGAAATCCTTAAATTTTAAGGAATTTTTTTAATATGGAAAAAAATTGAAATAAGATGTAATTAGTTCTTAAAACACTATGAAACGTGTGTAAAATTTACAACAAGAAATTCAATTAAAATTATTCTTTTCTTTTAAAAGAGTTTCTACTATATCAGAGGCTAGAAGCAGGCACGTCTTGGACAACATGTCTGTTTCTAGCCATTAGAATTATATTTAAGGGTAATTTGGTCGCTTCAATTTTATTTTTTTTGGGTGCTTTAACCGGCCGCAATCATCGCTGAGTGTTCTCATATTGCCTTTGATTCTTTCAATTTCTAGAGGAGTTACTTTGTCAACCGATATATTGGCTCTTTCATCTCTACACTCCCAATTAATATACATACATAATTTGTTGCTATCAAAATAATTACAAGAAAGTTAATAAAATAAATTTTTAACGATGATGAATCAAATAACAAATTTTCTTAAAAAATTATAATTTTTTTATGATGTAAGTTTGGTCAATTAACCTACATATAATAATATTAATATAAAAAATATTCTAAAGGCATTGAGAGAATAAATCTCGCCTCAAATTAAATTTGTGATTGTGAATGTTATTGTGTTGTGTTTGACACGAGAAAAACTTCTATTTATAAAAGTCCAAAACTTTTGTTCAAGAAATGATAGATATAAAAGAATCTTTTTCTACCAAATAAACTTTAAAAAAAAAAGTAAAACACAATTATGAGGTAGAATTTAATTAAGATAGTAAATTTATGCTAACCGTAACACAATTTAATTGTGTTTTTAATTCTTTTTTTGGTTCATTTCATTTATGCTACTATATCTAAGTTTTCTTGAATTTTAAGGCAATATTATGTTACATTTCAATTAAAGGGAAAAAAAATAAAAAGACCAAGCATTCTTTTTTTCTCATTTAAATTCAAAATTTTAAATCGTTCACACTTTTGAGGTTCATTTCAAGTGCATTCCGAATGTTAAGAAGAATAAAGACCTTTTTCAAACTAGAGCCAAATTAATTTCTTCTCTCTAAAGACAAAAATAAATGTTTAAAGAATCTTTAATAAAAATAATGTAAAGTTGTATCTAATTAATTTATTTCATCATCACATGACTAGATACTAGTAGAGTAGTCGGTAGCTCAAAAATTATCAATTAAACTTATCCTTTTTTAATTAATAATGGTGAATATTCTAAGTAGATGATAGCTAGATTGACCACTACAAAGAATCGAAATTGAAATTAAAAAACATAACATAAAGAGGTCACACCTAGTCCAAATAATCAAAATTAATTTTCCACAAAATCTTATATATTCCATCAAAATCTTGGAAATGATTTGTTTTTATTTTAAACTAAGAATTGCAAGAATAAGGTGGTGTCTGTCTAGAATCAAAAGTCTACAAATTAAAAAAAATTCTGTTTAAAATATGACATTATATGTCCTTTATATAACCGTCCAATAGAAGAATGATACTAATTAACGATTATCTAGAAGAGAATCAATCACCAAGTGCACTCTTCAAAATAATGGCAAACATAACAACTTTAGCACTAAATTAATTTCATATAACATGCCCCATTCAATGAATCAAGAACTCCAACATTTAATTTTCTACTATGAAGAAAAATTGCAATATAAAGAAAAAAGACATGTTATTTTTAAGGGCTATTTTAAACGAACATGTTTGAAAGATTGAAATCATGTTAAGGTCTTAGACATAGTCCTTAGTCCATGTGACGATATCTGCCTAAATATAGAGTTTTAAATTATTTTTGCAACTTTTGATTTAAAATAAGCTGTAAATATTTGTATGACTATTAAGATATAAAATAATATTATCAAAGATAAATTTGCAAATTCACAGTTAAATAAGAAAGTATGAAATATAAGTGGGGATAGCTGGAGTAGTATTTTGTAATGTCCCATTTTTTGTGAATTTTCTTATAATTGTGAATTGACTATTTTGCCCTTCTCCTTAGTGATTTCATGTTTAGTTTGTGTTGCGGGAATGTTGGTGTGGTCCTCGATGCAATCGGGTGTATTTTTTGGTGATTCTGACCCTTTTGAGTTGAGAATTCTTGGTATGGTTGACTTTGGTCAATATTTTGAGTTTTGACCATCGGATGGGAATTCTGTCAATTTCATCGCGTTAGAAAAGTTGAGTTTGATCTAGTAAGGTGGTTGGTTAGGTTTCCGAGACCTTAGTTTGAGTTTCGGACATTTGGGCCAAAAGTTGTGTTATAAGCCTTAAGAATGGTTCGAGAGGGTAATTCTGTCATTCGATCTCTTTTCGAAAAGCTGACGATTCCATTGAGTCAGGATGTGAAATTTGGTGGGGTAGCATGTCCGCTTTATTTTTATCGAACTCCAAACAATTTCCGAGGATCCATTCGGAGGCATTAATTTTCCTTGTGTAGAGTTGTGGGTTTTTCAGTTTCTGGTGGAGGTCATTTTGACCTTCACGATCGTGACCCTTAGGTTCGAGATCACGATTTTTCTTCTCCGCGGTGTTCACGATCGCAGCTCATAGGCTTGCGTTCGCGATGAAGCCCTTTCCTTAGCCTTCACGGTTGCGGATAGGGGCCTCACAATTGCGATGTGAACCTCTGTTCACTTTGCGATCAAGAGAGTTAGTGGCTCACGATCGCGATGATCATTTTTCACCTGGACAGAACCTAAATTCGGGATACTTCTCATTTTTCTCATTCCACCATTTTCAATCTTTTGGAGCATTGGAGAGGCGATTCTTGGGAGCATTTTTGTGAAAAATCATGTAAGTAAGCTTTCTCTACCAATCCTTTGTTGATTTCCAATTTTATCTTCCAAAAACACCTTTAAATCATGATTTCAATATGAGTTTTGAGGGTTTTCTCCTTAGTTTAAAAATTCGTTTTTTCATGAATTGGAACTCGTTTCTTGATCGATTTTAATGGATTTTTCAACCACAAATCCCTCTTAGCTTGTAGAAAATGTTTTCAACTAAAAATTTGATTCTACCCTTTCAATTTTTAAAATGGTTTTCGGACTATTTTACCCCCCCCCCTCCCCCCCCAAGTTTCTAATCCTATCAACATAGATATCATTGAGCTCCTTTTGATGAACTATTTATATTCTTGATTGTTGGGGATTGTTTTGGTGATTGTGTGGTTGAGGAAGTGCTCTGATAGAGTTGTTTGAGTGAAATTTTGGCTTCGAGGTAGGTTTGACTATCCCTCTTTTAAACTAAGATGGGTAAGTGATCTTTTTTAGGAAGTCAACTGTTAAATGAGTTGTAGTATGAGTTTTACCTTACAAACTTAGAGTTGGTAAGTGTTGACCTTCTTGTTTAGTTTGTGTGATTCCTATTTGTGGTGCTTAACATGTGTGGAGGCTCGTGTGATACCTGTGATTGTTGTTGAAAACCTGTGATATGTGAGTAATTTCCCGAGCGAAGGTCTGTGTGACTTATCCTTATTTGACATTGAGATGCCCAAGTTAGGGGCCTGAGTTAATAATTGATCATCTTAAAAATGAAAGAAATGCTTTCTAAGTGGCAAAGACTGATTTCAAATGGATTCCTCCGCTATCCCTATCATTTGAGGACGTGTTTTATGACTTGTGACTTTGGAAATTTTATGCTATTCAAAATCCTTGATGAATTGATTATGCCTTTGTGTTGTATGTGGTGTGATGCATTCATCCTCATTCAACATATCATTGTTCATGGGAACATGAGAAAGTGGAGAAATACTATTTTTAAGTAAGAAAATGAGACACCTCACTTTTATCCTTGACCACGAGCTAGGTAAAAGTTGATGAGATATTGAAATTTAGAGATTGGTATATGGACTACAAGTCTCCCATAGGTCCTTGTCTGGAAGCTAAAGTTCGATAAGGTGTATACGACAGATTGTGCAACGACCTTGATTCCACTACATTATTTTGTCACTCATTACATTACATTGGCAAACTTTGTTGTGTTGTGTGACTTGTTTATCTGTATCCTTTTGTGTTTACTTTATTTAAACCGTTATTATATAAATTGGTGGCACCGATGTCAGAATGGGACTTTGTTGCGTGCAGGTGGAAGTGTTTTCATAGTTTATTTTTTAAGTTTGATTAGTTGCTTATACTCAGTTGGTCTAACGTATGAGTACATATGAATTGTACTCACCCCTAATCCTGTTATCCTTTTGATACATATCCTAGTCAGGGTGATCTTCGTAGCGGTTGATCGGATCTAGCGATTTCTTCTCATTCGGAGCTGTGGGGACATTCTGCTTCTGGATCGCCATTGGTCTCCATCTATTATTTACATTCTTTAAATTTCTTTTCGAAGACTTGAGATCTATTCCAGATTCTATAAATGTATTAGATGCTCTTTATACTTATGCTACCAGGTTTCGGGATATTCTTTGTTGTTTCTTTTCTGTTGTGGCCTGAATTTCGTATGTGTTATTTCATTCGAATCACACACCAATTTTTGGGTTCTCTGGGTGTGTGTCATCATGACCTCATCTTTTGGATCGTGACATAAGTACAGTTAATAATTAGGAACACCAATTAAATTTACTTTATTTATTCGATATTTAACAGTAAATGAATAGTGGTATAAACATATTTGTATTATAGTGAATGTTTATTATGTGGACTCCTTTGGAGAAAAATAGGAATACTACTTGGGACCAAGTCATATTTTCCCTATAAATAAAAGGATTTTTCTTCATTATAAATCAGATATATGAATCCTTGAATAATATTCAAGAGGAATAAGAAGTATTCTCTCTTCTTCCTACTATATTCTTCTTATTATTTTATATAGTTTCATAACACGTTATCAGCACGAGACTCTATCGTCCTAAAGATTGAAGGTTAAGTTTGTAGGCTAAGGTATTATTTATTTTCCATCCTTTTAATATGACTAATCTTACGAAACTTGAGTTTGTTGCCCTTCATAGTTCAGGCAAGAAGAACTACCTGTCATAGGTATTGAATGCTATGGGTCTTGGAGACATCATTAAAGATAAAAATAAAGCATAAGAAAAAGACTGTGCTAAAACTATGATATTCTTGCGTCATCATCTTGATGAAATTTTGAAAATTGAATATCTCACAGTCAAGGAGTCACTTGTTTTGTGGAAAATCCTGAAAGAAAAATATGACCACTTGAAGATGGACATACATCCAAAATACGATATTGTAACATCCCGCCTTAGAAAGAGCTAAATATAGAAATAACTAATTTGGAAAGAGCCAATTTGAGTTTTGTTCAAGTTAAGCTTAAGTTATGAGTTTTGGGTTCAAATGACCATAATTTTCAGTACAAGATGAGTTAAGTCGACCATAAGGTATCAAATGAAAGGTCTTGGAATCCTCTTTCCAATGCCACTGAGTTTGCTAAGTTTTGAGTTCGGATGAGGGAGATATGCCCGTTTGAAGTTAGCCTTTCCAGTTAAGGAAAGTTACCCGAATTAATGAGGGGTATTTTTGCCTTTTCCTTATCCCATCAGCTTATAACGAATTAAGTAATATTTTTGGTTTGGTTCAGTTTTCATAATCCCAAATACGCTTAAGGTTTTGAGAGGAGTTCAAGAAGAGGAAAAGTTCAAGGCGTTTGTCAAGATTCGGGAGATTTATCGAGGGATTTCGCCAAATTAAGGTATGTAAGTTTTCATAGTATTGGGTTCATTCACCCACACGCCAATCATGATTTACATATTCGAATCCATCCGTAAAGATTGATAAATTTGAGTTCTTGATGAGTTTCTTGAAATTTGTGATCTATTCTTTAAGTATGAGGTTTTGTTGAGTTTTTGCAATGAGAATCTTGGGTTTGAGTATTGTTTTTGAGTAATTTAAGGTGGATTTCGTTGTAATTATGTTGGGTCTAAGAATCCATAAGAGTTTGAGGGGAATTGTTCGATTCTAGAGGAGTTAGACATGAAAACGAAGCAAGAAAATTCGTCAAAATTTTTGGAAAAGGGGTGGGGCGCCATTCCACTTAGTGCGCCCCAAGTAAGTTTTTGTAGTTTGGGTCCTTGGGTGCCTTGCTACTAAGTGCGCCCCAACCCACCTTCAGTAGTTCAGGGGCTGGCGCCCCACGCCACTTAGTGCACCAGGGTCGCTAGGTCCCCTATCCTTCCGACCTTCTTTCCGTGTGAGTTCCCTCGAATTGTACCTATATTTTCTACTTGATAGCCACACTCTAAAATACTTTTAAACATCGAGAGATAATTCATAACATGAATCATAACCTTGAATTCATAATTCAAATTCAAGGTAGAGTTAAGAGTAAAGTTTTGAGGATTCTTTCGAGTCAATTTGAGAAGTCTTTTACAATCTTTTAAAACTATTTTTAGGACTTGAGTACTTGAGTTTGAGCATGATGATAGTTGAGTTCATTTTTTTCAAAATGATATATGAGAACTAAGTATTCCGAAGAGTAAATGTTTTTACATTTAAGATGAGAGGAAACACCGATTTCCAAAAGAACTTATGAGCAGTTTTGAGTAGTATCTCTTTTTAGAGAAATCTTTTGAGTAATAATCTCAAAGTTGAGGATGAGGAAATGTTTTCTTAAAAACATATGAGCTAAGTTATATTTTTGGAGTAGTATTGAGCACCGATATGGGGGAGAGTTCAAAGAACTCACATCCCCCATAAATCATGTAGCCAACGTGGGTAAAAAGGGTCATACTTTTTAGACGATTCCTTATTTATTTCTAAGCATAGACTAGTGGATTCACTTAGTTGAGGAGTTCTATATCCCGACAAGGTATAAGACAATTCTGGCAGCGTAGGTGATATGTTGTATCATCACATAGCTCATAGTGATGGTTATCGGTAAGAGAATCTCACAAACATAGCTATTTTGTATTTTTGTATACAAACTGAGTTATAATTGTATTTTTAAATACACTGAGTTGTTATCTACTAATTTAAATGCTTTATATAAACTGCACTTTTATCGTCGTTTTATATTGCATTGAGTTGAGTATCCATGAGTTGAGGTTGAATTGAGTAGAGTCGAGGTGAGTGTGTTTCCTTTTTATCAGTTCAAGCTTGAAGGTTATGTTCAATGTTCCCCTTACATGCTCGTACATTCCATATATTGACGTCATTTGGATGCAGATACAGGTAACCAAGGTCATCAACCAGTGCTTCGTTGATCCAATCAAGTTCCAGAGTTGTTTGGTGAGCCTCCTTGCTTCCGGAGGATCCCTTATTTACCTTCATCTATTTAAGTTTTTTTAGGATGATCGGGGGTCTTGTCCCGAAATCCCTCATAGTATTAGAGGCTTCATAGATAGATAGACAGTAGTAGTTCAAAAGTCTTTTCATTTCTACTTTTAATGTTTAAAGACTTAAGACATTGAGTAAAGTTGTGCTTTTGAGTTCATCTAATTTATGAGTAAGTCTTCCGCTAATAGTTGAGCCAGACCAAGGGTTTGCGTGTGGACAACAATGGTTCTCAAGTGCCGGCCACGTTGAGGGTGTATGATCGAGGCATGACAAACTTGGTATCAAAGCCCATAGTTCAATAGTCCTAGGGTGTCTATGAATCCGTTTCTGTAGAGTCCTAGTTATCTGTGTGAAGAACGCCACATCTATAATTAGGAGGCTGCGACATTTAGGAACTATCTCACTTCTTTCATACTCTTTTCGTGCGATAGAGTTCGATTCTATAAAGTTTCTTTCTAATTCATGCTTGTGCTTATCTTTTAGATCATGCCTCCACGAAGAGCTGTCTGAGGTCTTCTTGTTATAAGGAATGTTGATCACCAGGATCAAGGGGTCCCCGATGCACTAGAAATGCAACCCCAAGGATAGGTCACAAATGCTGAGTTTTGGGATGCTATCAGGCTGTTGGGTCAAGTGGTGGCCAGCCAAGCTGGTCAGCAGAGAGGGAATCGATAGGATATGGCTGATACATCTAGAATCCGTGAGTTCTTAAAGATGAATCCTCCAGGTTTCACCGGTTCAAGTGTCATTGAGGATCCGGAAAACTTTATGGAAGAGCTACATAAGATTTTTGAGGTTATGCATGTTGTTGACGCTGAGCGAGTGGAACTAGCTGCATACCAATTGAAGGGTTTTACTAAAACCTGGTTTGACTAATGGAAGAAGAATAGAGCTGAAGGTGCACCAATTGTGGGTTGGGTTGTGTTCTAAGAGGCCTTCATGGGGCGCTTCTTTCCCTGTGAACTGAGAGAGGCAAATGTAAGAGAATTCCTCACTCTTAAGCAAGAATCCATGAGTGTGCATGAGTACAACCTCAAGTTCACTCAACTTTCCCGTTATGCTCCGGAGATGGTTGCTGATATGAGTAGGATGAGTCTATTTGTGTCTGGATTGTCTCGTCTGTCAAGCAAAAAGGGTAAGGCTGTGATGTTGATAGGGGACATGGACATAGCAAGACTGATGATCCATGTGCAACATGTTGAGGAAGATAGGCTGAGGGATAGAGAAGAGTTCCGACACACGAAGGCTAAGACAACAGAAAATGAGTCTGGGCGGCAGAAGAGTAATGCAAACCGGTCATCCTTTCAACACAATCAAAATGGACCTGCTCCATCATCAGCTAATGCTCTTGCACCAAGGAACATAGGTGAGTTCAAGAATTAGAATTCGCAGAATTTCAGAGCTAGACCTACACAGTCTCAAGGTAGTGTGGCAGAAGGAGGTAATGAGACTCATGCATGTGCTAAGTGTGGTAGGAACCACTCAGCAACGTGTCGTGATGGCTCCACTGGTTGCTTCAAGTGTGGTCAGAATGGTCACTTCATGAGAGAGTTCCCAAAGAACATGTGAGGTAATGTTAATGGGGAAATAGAGCCAAATCTTATTCAGTGGCTCCGCCAGATAGAGCTGCACCTAGAGGAGCTACTTTGGGGACAGACGGAGGGGCAAACCATCTGTATGCTATCACCAGTCGCCAAGAGCAAGAGAATCACATGATGTTGTCATTGGTTTGATCAATGTTTTTACTTTTGATGTTTATGCTTTGCTAGATCCAGGTGTGAGTCCATCTTTTGTGACTCCATATATAGCTATGAGGTTCGATATTATTCCCGAACAACTTTTTGAGCCCTTCAGTGTTTCCACACATGTTGGTGAGTCTATTATAGCTGAGAGAGTTTATCGTGATTGTGTCATTTCCATCAATCACAAGGACACCATGGCTGACTTAGTCGAGTTAGACATGGTAGATTTTGATGTCGTTCTAGGAATGGACTGGCTTCATGCCTGTTATTCCTCAGTTGATTGTAGAACTCGAGTAGTTAAGTTTCAGTTTCCTAATGATCCAATTATTGAGTGGAGGAGTAGTTCAGCAGTGCCTAAGGGTCATTTTATTTTGTACCTTAAGGCAAGAAAGTTAGTTTCCAAGGGGTGCATCTATCACTTAGTCCGAGCAAAACCACCTATTCAATCAGTTCCAGTTGTGAATGAGAATCTAGAGACTTTTCCAGATGATCTTCCCGGAGTCCCTCTTGAGAGAGAAATAGACTTCGGTATAGATATTCTTCCTGATACTCATCTTATCTCTATTCCGCTATATAGAATGGCTCCAACTGAGTTGAAAGAGCAGTTGAAAAACCTTCTTGATAAATGTTTCATTCAACCAAGTGTCGCACATTGGGGAGCTCCGATCTTATTTGTGAGGAAGAAAGATGGTTCACTTAGAATGTGTATAGATTACTGTCAGTTGAACAAGGTTACTATCAAGAATAAGTATCTTCTTTTGAGAATCAATGATCTTTACAATCAACTTCAGGGTGCCACTTGTTTTTTTAAGATATACCTCAGATCAGGCTATCATCAGTTGAGAGTAAGAGAAAGTGTTATCCCTAAGACAACATTCAGGACCCGCTATGGTCATTATGAGTTTCTAGTCATGTCTTTCTGTTTGACTAATGCTCCTACAACGTTCATGGATCTTATGAACAGAGTGTTTAAGCCTTATCTTTGATATGTTTGTTATCGTATTCATTGATGACATTCTAATTTACTCGAGGAATGTAGAAGATCATGCTAGTCATCTTAGAGTAGTTCTCCAAACTCTAAAGGATAAGGAGTTGTATGCTAAAAATTTGAAGTGCAAATTTTGGCTTGAGTCTGTGGCATTCTTAGGCAACATTGTTTCTGGTGATGGGATTCGAGTTGACACTCAGAAGATTGAGGTAGTGTAGAAGTGGCCTAGACCCACATCTCCAACTGATATTAGGATTTTCTTGGGATTGGCTGTCTATTATAGGAGGTTTGTCGAGGGTTCTCATCTGATTCATCCTCGTTGACTAAGTTGACTCAGAAAAAAACAAAGTTTCTATGGTCTGAAACTTGTGAGAAAAACTTTCAGAAATTGAAAACTAGGTTGACTACATGATAAACGCTCAACTACACCTTATCCAATACTAGGTGTAGGCGATCGTAATCTAGTATAAAACACAACAAAGAGTTGGGGTTTAACCCACAAGGAGCTGTACAAGTTCAAATTCAATTACGAAGTTATAAATGTGGTCTAATCGGTTATAGGAATAGAAATTATCGAAATCATTTAGATAATTAAAAGGGTTGACACAAATGTCATATGGGGGGATTTGGTTTGTCAATTAGCAACTATAACAAGTAGAAAAACACGGGAGACAATAAGTAGAGAGGAATTCTCGGGGATGTGATCAATTATAGGCTAATTTTGCTATATGGGTAATTGTAATTTACTAACAATTGTTGAACCTCAGTGGGTAGGCTAGACTATAGATGCAATAGCTTTCTCTCGAACAACTATTACGATTCAAGTGAGATCTCTCGAACCTCAACACGCATAACACTATAAGCAGCCCAATACCTCAATTTATCTACTCTCTCGAGCTAGATAGGTAGAATCGAGTTAAGATTCACTCTCTCGAGCTGAACCCATAACAACCCAATCACTACAATCATCAATCAACAACCTTAGTTCTAGAACCTCTCTCTCAAGCAAGCCTAGAACACTAAATTAGAGTTGCATTTGCAACTACAATTAATAGATTAATACACAACTATCAATTAAACCCACTTCAAATCAGCATTTAAATCATTAAACAACTATACCCATAAGCTAATTAAAGCAGTTAATCACATGATCACACCCCAAGAATTGGGGTTTTAGCCACACATCATAAAAAGGGAGAAACGATTACCAATTATGTTATCCATGAACTGGGTAATGGTTCTCAAATATCTACAATGCTTCAAATAAACTCAATTTGAAAACCCAATTAAAAATTTCTCAAAACCAAGTAAAACAAAGTCTCAAAAGAAAGCTCGAAGTTCTACAATGGAAAAATTATACAGGAAAATGACTGGACTGAAAATCCCTTTTCTGCTTTTTCACATTCAATTTGTAAGTTTCCCAAATTTTGGTCTTCACATTCCATTGCCAATTTTCCTTGGCTCTTTAACCTCTGGGTTCTGTGACTTTAAGCGATCAGGATTGATGTCGCCGATCCACTCGGCGGTCCGCCGACTGTCCATGCCCGTCGCCAAGTTGGTTCTTCCCCAGGGCTGGCACACTGGAACTTTTGGCAAGATGAAGACTCACTCGGCGGTTCGCCGAGTGGTCTTGGCGATCACTAAGACTGCCTTTCTTCAACTTCTTTAGCTTTTTTGCTACTTTTTTCCTGATAATGTCCTTGCCTTGCTCCTTAGACTTTATTGCTACAAATCAACACTTTAGCATCAGTTTAGAGCATAAATTAGGCATTGAGGACAATAAAACTATGGAAACAAAGCACTAAATGAGTCGAAATCTCATACTCATCAACACCCTCAACTTAAAATTTTGCTTGTCCTCAAGTAAAACTCAAGATCAATCAGTTCAACAAGGATACCTACAAACAGTGCTACTCCAGACTCAACACAAATGCACACAAGAGGTTGAAAATTTGCATGCAATGTTCCATTGTGCACTCTAAGTTTCAAATTGTGACTAACCATTATCAAATGGGCTCAAGCTCACAATGCTTGCTTCAAATGCAAGCTCAAGCTCAACAAAAGCATTTGAATGCCCTCATATTAAAAATGATTCTATGCTCATACAAAGCTTATCAACTTTTTAGAATTTCGGAATCAACACAACTCACACTCTCTAAAAAACAAACACATGCATGACCCTACCCATAGACTTGCCCTTATTTTACAGTCAACACCATTTTCAGCTCGCTCAAGATCACAAAGGTCTTTTAAGGCTTGTAACGGGGCCGAGTGCAAATGTATGATTATTTTGGTTTAGTGACTTCTACCTTCATGAAGTATGGCCTGCAAATCACTTTTCCTCCTTCTCTTAAATAACTTATGATGTTCACAATCCACCTTATTATTCATTTAAGCATGACTCATTGGACGAGTGCAAATGTATGATTATTTTGGTTTAGTGACTTCTACCTTCATGAAGTATGGCCTGCAAATCACTTTTCCTCCTTCTCTTAAATAACTTATGATGTTCACAATCCACCTTATTATTCATTTAAGCATGACTCATTGGATACCCCATTTCTTTTGATCTTTCCACAAACTTTATTTCACAAACACTTCTCTTTTTCAATCTTTTTCATTTTCACCCTTTTCTTTTCTTTCTCTTTTTCTTTACATGGATGGGTTCCATCTTTTTAAGCATAATCTTTCAAAGGCAGATTATTTTACATTCCTTGATTTTCCTTCTTTTTCACCACACCCCCAACTTAGGCTTTTGGCCTAAGTTGGCTATTAAAATGAACCAATACTTCATGAAGGTTAAGGGTGATGGGACAAAAAGGCCAAAGTTGTTCAAGTGTTTTCCAAAGAAAAGGATAGGCTCAAAGGATGTCAAGCTAGGTTCACACTCTCACAAGGTGGCCACAAAGAGGTATACTATCAATTTTTGGTTCACTCTTCACAATTTTTTCCCAAGATCATTTCAATTGCTTGCTTCCATCAATCAATTGGACTAAAAAGGGGCAAGTTCTAGGTATCATTAAGCACATAGTTCCAGACAACCTCACCACACATGGCATTCGGCACAATCATCAAACAAGACTCTACAATTTTCATCTAGCATGCAATGATCATCACAAGAGATTAACTCAACAACCGACTAGTCACAACGAGATGCTAGGAGTTAACATATGACCTATGTAACTCAATTTGCCTAATCATAGACGTACACTTATATCGTTCAATTGAGAGCAATATTCAAGTCATCGGCATTGACGATAACCGACACTTGAATTTTGCAAGAGAACAACCACATTCACACATATCAAGATATGGTAAATTTTAAAATCGGTTTAAACCATTTGCAATTCAAAACAACAGACAAACACAATGGATCAAAATCACATATATATAAAAACACAAGATACGATCCAATATTCACAAAACAACAAACATCCACAAAACAACCCAAACAATGTAAGTATGGAAATACCTCACCCCGCCAAATGTAAAGAAATAATAAAACAGTCCAAAAATGACAAAAATGGAGTAAAATGGTCATCCTGCCAGGCTAAGCCTGGGGTGAGCGTTAAATGTCGGTAACTCCATCTGTCCGGGCATCAATGCTCGGCTTAGCAACATCCTTGGCTCCACTAGAGCCTACTATCAAAGTATCTAAGAGTGATGCCTACACAACTGTCTCAACCATGGCTCCCTACAGATCTTCTAGATCATCACACATGGCTGCGTCTCTAACACCGAACTTCTCCTCAACAGTCTCCGCCTCAGAATTGACATCTGCATCATCAGCCCTAGAAACATCTCTGGTCGTAGTAGCCGGAGGAACCTCAGAACTGGATAGAACATCTGTGCTCGGGATGTCGGGAATCTCAACCGTGCCGAATAGCATCGATAAATCTGTGGACATCAGCTCGTCCAAATCTTTCCTTAACCCAAGAACATCAGGTTTTAAGGTCGTCACATCAGCAGAATCACCCCGACCCTGCTCAGAAGCCGCAACCCTTAACGTAAGGGAATCCAAGGCAAGTTGGTGAGCATCTATCAACTCTCGGTTCTCTTTTATCTCAGCCCTAATCAGGGCTATAGTAGCAGCAATCGCCCGCTTTATCATCCCAGGCATAATGGCCTTTACCCGGGAGGTACACACATCAGCAGAATGAGCCAAATGGCCTATTTTGTACAACATAACTTGGGTGATAGGAGGTTGGGAGGCAGCAGCAACAACAACAACAACAATGGGAGGGGGTGCATCAGAAGAACTAGGGGGTGCAGAAGTAGAGGGTACAAATGTACTTGTAGGCTCACTGGCCTGAGGAGAAAGTATTTCCTCGATCGAAAGCATATCAACATCAACTACCGGGGATGTATCCACCGGTGCAACTGTTCTCCTATAGGCCTAGTCCCTCATGTATACGGCCTTGATGCGTCCGATGTCGTTAGAAGATGTGTGTGTCATCTCCACATCCATCTTCTCATTCCTAGGGATACAGACCCGCTTGCACAACTCAATGGTCAACATTGGAAGTGGAAGAGAGGTTTGACTCTGCTTGGCCCTTATGGCCATCTCTTGCTCAATGTAGTCATGCATGAAGTCCCATGAACACCTGAGTACCTCATTAATATCCGAGCTGCTACACTTCACTTTCTTGCCTCGAACCATCACATGATCTACTGTCTTAAACATGCTGGCCTTCTTTTTCCCTTTGGGAAACAACTCCCCATAAGCCGAGTAGAAATCCCGGACGCAAGTAGGGATGTAAGAGCCTCGTCGCTTTGTGAAAACTTCAAATTTGTGGAACTTTAGAGTGCTCCACACTTCGGGGTACCGGTCTACCATGAAGTCATGTGAACACCCGAGTACCTCATTAATATCCAAGCTGATACACTTCACCTTCTTCCCCCGAACCATCACATGATCTACCGGTTTAAACAGACTGGCCTTCTTTTTCCCTTTGGGAACCAGCTCCCCATAAGTAGAGTAGAACTCCTGGACCCAAGTAGGGATGTAAGAGTCCCAAGGCTTTGTGAAAACTTCAAATTTATGGAACTTCAGAGTGCTCCACACTTTGGGGTACCGGTATACCACACCATCTGTGGACTACCTCTTATCCTCTAAATTGGTCCTCGAACCCTTGACCTTTAGTTTGTTGAGTAACCAGGGTGGAGGAGCCTGAATTGGAGGAGGGGCCTGTACTACTGTCTAAGCTGGGGCGGGAGGAAGAGGAGGCGTAGAAGGCACCGGGATCCTAGAAAGATCATTCATAGACTTGGAGCGTAGCTTCGCTCTCCTATCCTGTATGAGTTGATCATCCTCTGGTTCTGATAAGAAAGCTGGGGAACTGTCACCTAAATGACCCTCACTCTCAGAGAGAGTGAGGTACGTGGTGTAAATTCCCTCATTGTCGGAGTTCTTCTCCACTGGTATGGGTTGAACTGGGCCTTTGCCCTTTCCCTTTCCCCCTTTTGGAGGAAGTTTAGTAATCGGGGCCTAGGAGGTTGCAACGTCCTCATTGATCACTATCCCCCAAGCCCGCTTCTGGGGAGGTTGATTTCTTCCTGCGAATTTGGGTCTAGCCATACTTGAAAAACAGTGTTGAAAACATTAGATTCAGTTCAGAGAAAAAAAATCACAGTTGCAGGAAGACTCGCCGAACCGTTCGGTGAGTCGTCGACCCCATTTGGCGAGCCAAGTCGGGCTCGCCGAAATTTCCTGAATAAAATATTTCAAAAAGGAGCAAAGGTTGGCGTTGCATATGGTCGTTCGGTGGATCACCGACACCATTCGGCGAACTAGAAGTAGCTCGCCGAATGTTACAAAACATTTTTTGAAATTTGGGGTGCAGAAGGGTGATTAGAAGGAACTTTCGACGAGTGGCCGAGTAAACTCGGTGAGCTGAGGCATATCGCCAAAATTTACAGAAGTCAAGCCAACAAAATAAAGAATTAAAAGGTGATCTATGGATCACTAGGTGAACCGCTGAACCACTCGGCAAGCTCGACCCAACTCATCGAATAGTCCAACCAGCCAGATTTCTATCCCGATCTTCAAAATCTAACCCGCAGCCCACGAAAACATAATTAAACAATTATTCCATGAAATTAGACTCAGACCCATACTAACCATTCCCACGGGGTACTAAGATTTCCCCCTAATTGGCCAAAATTGGCCAATTAACATCTTTTGCTCTTGAGAATGGCATCAACCTCTCTATCATATAGATAAATCCGACAATTAACACAATCCGGGGTGACTCAGACTTCACCCCCACTAGACCCATAGTAAAATCAACACAATACAACAATTTTAACATGATTAGAAATGAGATTTCACAACTTAAGGCCGATTAACAATGATTTAGACTAAATATGGGCAAACGTTCACACCACACATTCAACAAATTATAATAAAGCACATAGATCAACCACACATAGATTATGCATTCGATTTTTACTAAAATTGTAAAGCGGGGTTCGGAAAACCAACCTTATATGCTGAAAAATTGAAATGCTAGGCTAGCAATGAATCTAAAAATCCTCCCCGAGTTGTCAATCCCACACACAAAGCAAATAAAATAGTACGAAATAAAGAAAATATGCGGTTGTGAAAGTTTGGAAGTCGAAAAGTATGAAATGAGGGAGATTTTTGAATTTAAAACTGTTTGACTTTAAAGACTCTTCAGTTTGCGCGCATGTCGACGATCACGACTTACATTGCTGACCCACTCAGTGATTTGTCGAGTGGAACTTTAGCCCGCCAAGTTTTATAGAACCTCCAACAAGTTAGGTGGTTCAAACGATGGTCCAAGTCAGGCTCGCCGACTTATTCGGTGAGTCGTCGACTGGACCTTTGGCTCGCCTAGCTGCCATTTTCCCAAAATTTCATATTTCCAACCTTCACATTCAACACTCGTTATTCAAATGAAATATTAAAAACATAGGAACTTGGGTTGCCTCCCAAGAAACGTCTTATTTAACATCGTGGCACGACGAAGATACACATTCAAGATTCATTTTTGGGATTTGCCATGGTGTCACTCGATAGTCCCTCTTTTTGCCTTGGGTTCAAATGAGTCGAGATTTTACCTATTTGTGTCTGCAGCTGCTTAATGGAAACCGAGTTAGAAGTGACAGTCTGATTGAGAGTTGAGACGTCATCCTTCATTCCTTTCAAAACTTTGTCAGACCCTTCCACTTTGTTGAGAATGCGTGAAAGCATATCTTCCGTGCAGAAACTCTCCGGGTTCAACCTTTGCTCTTTAGGCTTTTTACGCTCATGGGGAGGTACATATCTCTCCTTGTCCCTATCTCTCTCCTTCCAATTAGTTCCACGCTCACGCCATTCCCTATCACGGTCTCTCCAATCGTCATCATGCTCTCTATTCCAACCTTAATTCCCGCCTTACCTTGTATAGTTCGGATGGAAACCACCATCTTGATTTGCATGGAAACTCACTTCCTCATTATATAGAGCCCCAAAGTGTGCATAATCGGGGTTCGCCCCACTTACACCAACACCATTCACAACTTTTGGACCACTACTCATGACATGTTTTGACAACAAGTCCATTTGGGTCATAATCTTAGCCATGTTTTGATCTCGTTCTTGGTCCTTTTTAATTTGTTCCTTCATCATCCTAAAGTGAAAAGGAGACACTTGATCCTATCTCGTGTACCAAGCACGATTGATTGTGGTAATGACATCAAGCAAATTGGATGCAATCTCAAAAGGCTATTGCATGATACCTCCACGGACAAGTTGGTCAGCCACACCTTTGTTCACCGAATCTAGACTCTGATAGAAATGTTGTAGCAAGACGTTGTTTGGGAGTCCGTGAGTCAGACATTAGAGTAGAAATTTCTAGAACCGTAGCCAAGTCTCATGGATTGGATCATCATCCAAGAGTTTGAAACCTTGTATATTATCTCTCAATGACATCATCCTTGAAGGAGGAAAGAACATTATGTAGAACCCCTCAGTAAGGTCATCCTACGTGGTAATGGAGTCCCTTGGTAGGTCGGCTAACCACTTGGTTGCCTCCCCCATTAGTGAAAAAGGGAACAATCGAAGTCGAACAGACTCTTGGGAGATGTTCTTGAAAGAAAAGAGACCACAAATGTCTACAAAATTTCGGATATGGTCATGGGGATCCTCATGAGCCAAGCCTCCAAACAACCCGTTCATTTGGAATAGTTGCAGCATCGTGCTTGTCATGTGGAACACAACATTTTCCTCAACTAGAGGTAAACGGATAGCACCTACACCACCCAAGTGAATTTCATTGACATCATTCATATTGACCAAGTCATCTTGGTGTCCAAGTTGGCTACCGTTACTTACGTTCACACTCATCTTGTCATCTATTCACAAACAACCAATAACAAACACAAACAAAGTAAGTTGATTCAACTACAACACAAAAATATCACAATTTAAACTTCAATAAGAGAATTCTAAACACCACTCTCCGGCAGCGACACCATTTTTTATAAACGCTCAACTACACCTCATCCAATATTAGTTGTAGGCAATCGTAATCTAGTTTAAAACTCAACAAAGAGTTGGGGTTGAACCCTCAGGGAGCGGTACAAGTTCGAATTCAATTACGAAGTTATAAATGTGGTCTAATCAGTTATAAGAATATAAATTATCAAAATCATTTAGATAAGTCAAAGGGGTTGACACGAATGTCAGATTAAGGGGATTTGGTTTGTTAATTAGCAACTATAACAAGTAGAAAAATAGGGAAAACAATAAGTAGAGAGGAATTCTTGGGGATGTGATCGATTATAGGCTAATTTCACTATATGGGTAATTGTAATTTACTAACAATTGCTGAACCTCAGTGGGTAGGCTAGACTATAGATACAGTAGCTTTCTCTCGAACCTCGACAAGCATAACACTATAAGCAGCCCAATACCTCAATTTATCTACTCTCTCGAGCTAGATAGGTAGAATCCAGTTAAGATTCAGTCTCTCGAGCTGAACCCATAACAACACAATCACTACAATCATCAATCAACAACCTTAGTTCTAGAACCTCTCTCTCAAGCAAGCCTAGAACACCTAAATTAGAATTGCATTTGCAACTACAATTCATAGATTCATACACAACTATCAATTAAAACTACTTCAAATCAACGTTTAAATTAGTAAAAAACAATACCCATAAGCTAATTAAAGCAGTTAATCACATGATCACACCCCAAGAATTGGGGTTTTAGCCACACATCATAAAAAGGGAGAAATGATGACCAATTATGTTATCCATGAACTGGGTAATGGTTCCCAAATCTCTACAATGCTTCAAATAAACTCAATTTGAAAGCCCAATTCAAAATTCCTCAAAACCAAGTAAAACAAAGTCTCAAAAGAAAGCTCAAAGTTCTATAATGGAAAAATTACTCAGGAAAATGACTGGATTCAAGACTGGACTGAAGACTCTTTTCCTGCTTTCTGAAATTCAATTTATTTTCCCCCAAATTTTGGTCTTCAGGATCATTAGGTTAGGTTAGTCGAGCATCGTCGGCGATGCACCAATAGTCTCATTCCATCGTTGGTTTGCCTTGGATCTTTAACCTCAAGGTTTTGTGACTTTAAGTGATGAGGATCGAGGTCGCTGATCCACTCGGTGGTCTGCCAAATGTCCATGTACATCGCCAAGTTGGTTCTTTCCCAAGGCTGGTACACTAGAACTTTTGGCGAGCTGAAGAGCCTCTCGGTGGTTTGCCGAGTGGTCTTGGCGATCACCAAGACTGCCTTTCTTCAGATTCTTCAGCTTTTTCACTCTTTTTTTCCCGATAATGTCCTTGCCTTGCTCCTTAGCCTTCATTGCTGCAAATCAACACTTTAACATCAATTTAGAGTATAAATTAGGCATTGAGGACAATAAAACTATGGAAACAAAGCCCTAAATGAGCCAAAATCTTAGACTCATCACTACTGCCCCAGTGTTGACCTTACCAAAGGGTACGCAAGTTTTTTTTGTGTATTTTGATGCGTCCAAAGTTGGGTTGGGTTGTTCATTGATGCAGAATGACAAGGTTTTATCTTATGTCTCCAGACATCTTAAGATTCACGAGAAGAATTACCCAACCCATAATCTAGAGTTGGCTGCTATAGTGTTCGCTTTGAAAATATGGCGTCACTATCTTTATGGTGTTCATGTAGATGCATTCACCTATCACAAGAGTCCTAAGTCAGTCAGAAAGAGCTTAATCTCATACAGAGGATGTGACTGGAGTTACTCAAGGATTATGACATTAGTATTCTCTTTCACCTAGGTAAGGCTAATGTTGTTGTTGATGCTTTGAGCAGGTTGTCTATGGGTAGTACTTCCCATGTTGAGGAAGGTAAGAAAGAGTTAGCAAAAGATGTGCACAAATTTGCACGATTGGGAGTCCGGTTAATGGATTCCAATGAAGGAGGACCGGTGGTGATGAATGGGGTTGAATCATCACTAGTGTTCCAAGTGAAAGAGAAACTAGACAAAGATCCTGTTTTGCTTGGATTGAAGGCAAATGTTCATAAACAAAAAGTGATGGTGTATTGAGGTATCAAGGTAGATTGTGTGTGCCAAGGGTGGATGAACTTCAAGAGATGATCATGGAGAAAGCTCGTAGCTCCAAATATTCTATACATCTGGATTCCACAAAGATGTATCGTGACTTGAGAGAGGTCTATTGGTGGAGTAGTATGAAGATGAGTATTGCAGAGTTCGTTGCTAAGTTCCTGAATTACCAACAAGTTAAGGTATAACACCAAAGGCTCGGTGGTATGGCTCAGAATATAGAGCTTCCGAAATGGAAGTGGGAAATGATTAATATGGATTTTATTACTTGTTTGTTGCGGTCTCGTAGGCAGCATGATTTTATTTGGGTGAATTTGAGTACTGCTTTTCATCCTCTGACTGATGGTCAAGAACAGTGTAAAATTAAGACTTTAGAGGATATATTGAGGGCGTGTGTGATCGATTTCAAGTGTAATTGGGATGATCACTTACCTCTCATTGAGTTTTCTTACAACAACAGTTATCAGTCTATTATCCAAATGGCTCCCTATGAGGCTCTTTATGAGAGAAGATATAGATCTCCTATTGGATGGTTTGAGGTTGGTGAGGCTGGATTGATAGGACCAGACTTGGTTCATCAAGCTATGGAGAAAGTGAAGACTATTCAAGAAAGGTTGAAAACCGTGCAGAGTCGTTAGAAATCCTATACTGATGTTTAGAGAAGAGACTTGGAATTTTGAGGTGGATGATTAGGTTTACTTGAAGGTGTCACCAATGAAGGATGTTATGAGATTTGGTAAGAAGGGGAAACTTAGTCCCCGGTATATTGGTCCTTACAGGATATCCAAGAGGATTGGCAATGTAGCCTATGAGTTGGAGCTACCACAAGAATTAGCAGCAGTTCATCCGGTATTTTATATTTCAATGTTGAAAAAGTGTATGGGTGATCCTTCACTTATTAGACCTATAAAAAATATTGCTATTAAGGACAACCTATCTTATGAGGAGATTCCGGTTGAGATACTTGATTGTCAGGTTCACAAGTTGAGAACCAAGGAGGTTGCATCAGTCAAGGTTTTATGGAGGAACTCGTTTGTTGAGGAAGCTACTTGGGAGGCTGAGGAGGATATGAAGAATAGATACCCACATCTCTTTGAGTTCGAAGAACCAAATGAAGGTACTAATTCTTTTCTTGGTACTTTTTAAGTTGTTATGTTGTGTTGATTTGCATGTTGAGTGTTTGAGCTAGGTGTGAGATGTTGTTACCCTTAGTCTACTTAGAGTAATCTCATTCGAGGACGAATGTTCCCAAGGGGGATATATTGTAATATCCTGCCTTAGAAAGAGCTAAATATAGAAAGAACTAATTTGGAATGAGCAAATTTGAGTTTTGTTCAAGGTAAGCTTAAGTTATGAGTTTTGGATGAGGGAAATAAGCCCGTTTGAAGTTAGCATGTCTAGTTAAGGAAAGTTACCCAAATTAATGAGGGGTATATTGGTCTTTTTCTTACCCCATAAACTTTTAGTAATATTTTTGGGGTCAAATCTGATTTGGGTCAGTTTTCATAATCTCAAATATGCTTAGGGTTTTGAGAGGAGTTCAAGAAGAGGAGAAAAGAGGAAAAGTTCAAGGTGTTCGTCAAGATTCAGGAAATTTGTCGAGGGATTTCACCAAATTAAGGTATGTAAGCTTTCATAGTGTTGGGTTCGTTCACCCACACGCCAATCATGATTTACATATTCAAATCCATCCATAAATATTGATAAATTTGAGTTCTTGATGAGTTTCTTGAAGTTTGTAATCTATTCTTTAAGTATGAGGTTTTGTTGAGTTCTTGTGATAAGAATCTTGGGTTTGTGAAACGACCCCAAAAATGTCCGAAAATGTGCTTCGGAAACACCTATAATTGTAATTTCCATATATCTCAAAATCCGTTTCATTTTTCGAAAATCCGACTTCATATTCTTGTTTAGAGGGTCAAATTGAGTGGGAAATGGGCCTAACCCAAATTTTAGAGCAACCGTATCAAAATCTGAAATTTCCAAGTGAAGCCTTTTCGAGGGTCTACTTTGGAGTGTCATATCTCCTAGCACACAAATTATTTGGTGGCCAATAATATATCCATGGAAAGCCCTTTGAGTTAGCTACCTAACGCACTTCGTTTCACCTCATTCGGAGTTCGGACGAAGAAGTTATGCCCATTTTCGTAAAATCTGTCTGGCAGGAAAGGCAATTTCCAGTAACCATTTTTACTGTTCACCCGCCTCCTTTTTTTATCTCACCACCTAGGATGCTTGGGGTGTGACCAACATCAACCATGTGAGAGGTTTATATCTCACCACCTAGGATGCTTGGGGTGTGACCAACATCAACCATGTGAGAGGTTTATATCTCACCACCTAGGATGCTTGGGGTGTGACCAACATCAACCATGTGAGAGGTTTATATCTCACCACCTAGGATGCTTGGGGTGTGACCAACATCAACCATGTGAGAGGTTTATATCTCACCACCTAGGATGCTTGGGGTGTGACCAACATCAACCATGTGAGAGGTTTATATCTCACCACCTAGGATGCTTGGGGTGTGACCAACATCAACCATGTGAGAGGTTTATATCTCACCACCTAGGATGCTTGGGGTGTGACCAACATCAACCATGTGAGAGGTTTATATCTCACCACCTAGGATGCTTGGGGTGTGACCAACATCAACCATGTGAGAGGTTTATATCTCACCACCTAGGATGCTTGGGGTGTGACCAACATCAACCATGTGAGAGGTTTATATCTCACCACCTAGGATGCTTGGGGTGTGACCAACATCAACCATGTGAGAGGTTTATATCTCACCACCTAGGATGCTTGGGGTGTGACCAACATCAACCATGTGAGAGGTTTATATCTCACCACCTAGGATGCTTGGGGTGTGACCAACATCAACCATGTGAGAGGTTTATATCTCACCACCTAGGATGCTTGGGGTGTGACCAACATCAACCATGTGAGGGGTTTATACCTTGCCACCAGGGTGTCCGGGTGTGAACGGCATCCCCCATCCTAAGTTGGGGTTATAGATTGGTTGGATCATGCATACACATATGATATCTACTATTAGTATAGAGTTACTTAAACATGTTTTGACTTCACTTTGATCATGCATCCTCATATTGTTATTCATAATGCCTATGAAACTATTTCTTGTATTTCGATTGTGTCCTTGTTTATTGTTGTGTTGCACCCCGCATACTTAGTACATTCCAAGTACTAACGCATATTTTGCCTACATGATGTCACCATGTAGGGACCGGAGCTACTCTTGATCCTTCTCTCCATTCACGTGGCTAGTACGACGCTTATCCGAGTTTGTTGGTGAGTCCTCAATGATTCGAGGGCTATGTTATGTTTCCTACTCCTATGTTTTGAGACTTTAGCTTGCAATTGTATTTTGACTATGAGGGGAGCCGATAATATGTCATGGCCCCCGTCCTATCTATGTATGTAGAGGTGTGCGTTGGACAAGTATTTTGTAAATAAGCTTGACTCTTATTCTATGATGTCATTTTGAAATGATTTGCCCTTAGTCCCTATTTCCCGTTAATTAATGTTGAATGTACTTCCGCGACCGATGAAGTGTGATGACAAGTTTGAGAGGCTTGTTTCGGGTTCCTTCGGGTTCCTCATTCGCCATGTCACGTCTAGGCCCTAGGCTTGGGTCGTGACAGTTTGAGTTTTTTTTTTTGAGTAATTTAGGGTGGATTTCATTGTAATTATGTTGGGTCTAAGAATCCATAAGAGTTTGAGGGGAATCGTTCGATTCTAGAGGAGTACATGAAAACGAAGAAAGAAAATTCGTCAAAATTCTGGGAAAATGGGTGGGGTGCCACGCCACTCAGTGTGCCCTAAGTAAGTTTCTATAGTTTGGGTCCTGGGGCGCCGTGCCACTCTGTGCGCCCTATCCCACCTTCAGTAGTTCAGGGGCTGGCACCCCACGCCACTCAGAGAGCCAGGGTCGCTAGAGTCGCAGGTCCCCTACCCTTCTGACCTTTTTTCCGTGTGAGTTCTCTCGAATCGTACCTATTTTTTCTACTTGATATACACACTCTAAACTACTTCTAAACATCGAGAGATCATTCATAACATGAATCATAGCCATGAATTCATAATTCAAATTTAAGGTAGAGTTAAGAGTCAAGTCTTGAGGGTTCTTTCGAGTCAATTTGAGAAGTCTTTTACAATATTTTAAATTTGTTTTAAAAATTGAGTACTTGAGTTTGAGTATGAGGATAGTTGAGTTCATTTTTTTCAAAATGATATATGGGAACTAAGTATTCCCAAGAGTAAATGTTTTTACATTTAAGATGAGAGGAAACACCGATTTCCAAAATAATTCATGAGCAGTTTTGAGTACCATCTCTTTTTAGATAAATCTTTTGAGTAATAATCTCAAAGTTGATTATGAGGAATTCTTTTCTGAAAAACATATGAGCTAAGTTATATTTTGGGAGTAGTATTGAGCACCGATATGGGGGAGAGTTCAAACAACTCACAACCCCCGTAAACCATGTTGTCAACGTGGGTAGAAATGGTCATACTTTTTAGATGATTCCTTATTTATTTCTAAGCATAGACTAGTGGATCCACTTAGTTGAGGAGTCCCGAAAAGGTATATAACTGTTCTGACAGCGTGGGCGAGACGTTGTATCATCACATAGCTCATAGTGATGGTTGTCGGTTAGAGAATCTCCCAAACAAAGTTATTTTGTATTTTTATATACAAACTGAGTTATTATTGTATTTTGAAATACACTGAGTTGTTATCTACTGATTTAAATGCTTTATATAAATTGCACTTTTATCTTCGTTTTATATTGCATTAAGTTGAGTATCCATAAGTTGAGGTTGAGTTGAGTAGAGTCGAGGTGAGTATGTTTCCTTTATATCAGTTCAAGCTTGCAGGTTATGTTCAGTGTTCCCCTTACATGCTCGTACATTCCATGTACTGACGTAATTTGGCCTGCATCGTTTCATGATGCAAATACAAGTAATTAGGATCATCAATCAGCGCTTCGTTGATCCAGTCGAGTTTCAGAGTTGTTTGGTGAGCTTCCTTGCTTCCGGAGGATCCCTCATTTACCTTCATCTATTTCAGTTTTGTTAGGATGATCAGGTGTCTTGTCCCGACATCCCTCATAGTATTAGAGGCTTCATAGATATATAGACAGTAGTAGTTCAAGAGTCTCTTCATTTCTACTTTTAATGTTTAAAGACTTGAGTTTACTCTTTGGCCAAATATTGTGAGTATTTCTTTGAGACATTGAGTAAAGTTGTGATTTTGAGTTCATATTATTTATGAGTAAGTCTTCCTCTAAGAGTTGAGTCATGCCAAGGGTTCTCTTGGGGCCAGCAATGGTTCTCGAGTGCCGGCCACGTCCAAGGTGTAGGCTCGAAGCGTGGCAGATATGGTTGAATGCATCTGAGGCAACAAGACTTTAAGTCTATTTATGAGTACAATTCTTCTATGTTCAGAATTATTTCTCAATTGAAATTATGTGGAGAAACAATTAGTGATATTGATATATATGATGGAAAAGACGATCTCCACTTTTCATGATTCGAGGCCCCTGCAACAGGAATATCAAGAGAAAGGTTTCAAGAAGAATTCAAAACTAATTTCTCATTTTCTCGTGGCCGAACAAAATAATGATTTGTTAATGAAAAATGATGAGAACTGACCTACTGGATCTACATAATTTCCTGAAATGAATGAGATGTACACCTACCATATTGGGCGTGAAAAAGGTCACGACCCTGATCGGGAATGTGAACGTGATTCTGTTCAAGAACAATTTTTTTTCTTGTTGTTAATTATTCATCAAAGAAAAAAGAAAGGATGAAAAGCGTGAAGCAGTTAGAGTAGGCTACTTCCGATGTGGTGCAAGGTCACCATGCATGTGATTGTCGTACTCTCAAACATTTGATTGAGATTTTCAAGCATCACTAAAGAAGAAAGAGAAAAATCCTGAAGCAAATTTTATCTCTGAAAAGCATGCTAACATCACACACTTTGATGTAGCAGATTTCTTCAGACACCCTTTAGGACATATAGATCAATGATTGATGATGGTTCTGTGGCCATGAAAGAATAAATAATTTTATGATTTTTAAGTTATTTGTTTTTGCTAATGATAGTAATATTTGAATAAATCATATAGTTATTAAAATGAGTACTAGTAGTATTGATTAGTTTAGTCATATTATTGAATTGAATTGAATTGAATTTTGGCTTAATTAAATGAAATTTTAGTTGTTTTATTTGCATTGAATTTTATTGTCTTAATTAAATGAAATTTTCTTTGTTTTATTTGCTTACAACAAAGAAAAATAATAATAAGACAGAGAATGGTGTAAAATGCCCTTTAAGTATTTGAATTGATATAATAATACCCTTCATCCACCTTTCGGCCCTAAAATATCATGGTCGTCCATCTTTTTGGCTCAAAAATACCCTCAATGGTAATCCTTTGACTCATTTTTGCCCTTATTTTTAATAGATCCCTTAAAGTAAAATTATTAAATATTTATATATTATAGTGCTTGATGTGATTGGTCCAAATTTACAAATAAATAATAAAATAATATTTTTAAAAATTTGTTTTTTTTAAAAACACATATAATTCATATTTTGACCCTAACACTTGAAAATAGTATTGAAAAAATAATTAATTTATGATATCTTCCTATTGGCTTATTTAAATCAATTCCCAATTTATTATACGTAACCCAACTCATAAATGGGGATACAACTAAAATCCATACTCACCCGACTGATTGTTT
Source organism: Solanum tuberosum (assembly GCF_000226075.1). Taxonomy (NCBI): domain Eukaryota; kingdom Viridiplantae; phylum Streptophyta; class Magnoliopsida; order Solanales; family Solanaceae; genus Solanum; species Solanum tuberosum. The sequence goes on along the minus strand of NW_006239099.1, from coordinate 620,383 downwards.
ATCTAAAAAAAATATTTTTTTCATTTATATAAAATTTTCTATCAATTATCCAAATGTCTTGTTCATTTTCTTTTTTATTCCTTTTTTAATCTCTTATTCATAATTAGGATATTCGGGACTCAAACTTGAAATGAACTCACATGTTTATATTCTATTACTCTGTATTATTGTTATGGTGAGGATATGAAAAATGATTTTTTTTTTAAATTTTGGGTACACAGAAAAGAAAAATGTAATATTTGCTTAATTAAGTCATCTTTTATTGAACTAATTATTTCTATATGAATGCATCGCTATTTTCCTATTTTTCTCTCTCTTGTTTGTCATAATTGAAAAGAGATAGAAAGTGAAGGGCCGGGGAGGGAGGAGTGTAGATAGTACATGCCTAACCTTTTTTATAATTTTAAATTTACTATGAAATTCAAAATCAAGTCAATCATGTGTGCTTATATATTAAGTAATTTCAAATTATTTTAACGGAAAATGGCCTAGAATGCCCTTAAACTATGAGATTTGGTACAATATTGCCCTCCATCCATCTAATGAGTATGATCCGTTAGACATAAGGTTTTTTATAGCCAAAAAATTAATGTTAGGGGTGTTTGGGGGCCCAAAGGTGGATGAATGGTAGTTTTGTACCAATTCTAATAGCTGGGGAGGGGGGACGTAGAGATTAGATGCCTAGCCTTTTATTTTTATTTTAATTTACTATGAAATTCAAAATCAAGTTAATCATGTGAGCTTATATATTAAGTAATTTCAAATCATTTTAATGAAAAATGACATAAAATGCCCTTAAACTATGAGATTTGGTACAATATTGCCCTCCATCCACCTAATGAGTATGATCCATTAGACAGAAGGGTATTTTTTAGCCAAAACATTAATGTCAGGGGTATTTGGGGGCCCAAAGGTGGATGAAGGTAGTTTTGTACCAATTCTAATAGTTGAGGGGCATTTTAGGCCATTCTCTGATAATAATAAGAAGAAAGCTTTGTTGATTTGTTTATATGAGGACTTTTGACTGATGTAAACCTCTCTATTATTCTTTGTTGCAAAACTTTTGAGTTTGTTGTTGTAACCTTATTCAACATGTTTATCTCAAGATATTTGAGTTGATTTTTATATATATTTACAAAAGCTTTGGAGGATTTTTTTAGTGAAACACTAAATTTCATTATGTGTTTATATCAAACTAGGTCTTAAATTGGTCTAGTGAATAAATATTAAAATTATTATTAGTTTGTATTCTAATAAATTTTGTATATTTTAATTTTCCCCTCTACTTTTGAATGATGGTTGAATCTGTTCAATAAATTGAGTGTATTAAGTATATCGAAAATAGTGTACTGAAAATTTATTGAATATTTATTTAATTATTATACACTAGTTAATATGTCTTTCTTGCAGAATGTCTAGTAACATAACTTATTCACATAAGTACAAAATTTAAATTGGTATAGTATGTGTATGTACCCTTAACTTTATTAATTGCTTAGTAGAAGATAGTTAATAATTTATTATACTATCTTAGTTTTACTTTGTAGTAAAAGCTTAATAGATATTTATTTCATTCTATTTGAAGATATGGATAGTTCTCTAAACATATTATCTAATTATGAAGACATTTTTTTGATTAATTCTGGTACAACATATATGATTTCAAAAATGAGGAATATTTCTCTCATGTAATTATGAGAAAAATAACTGTTACTACCATTTCTGGCAGCACTAATTTGGAAGAGAAATATAATTTATTTGCTGAAAATATATATACTCTAGTATGAATATATGTCAAAATTAATACTAACAACTATTATTGTTGTAATGATAAGTAATGATTGTATGGTCATTGATCGAAACTCACAAATACTTATTTATAGTTATATGATATTTTATTATTTTCAAGTTGTTAATACAATATTGTATTATTGTATTCAAAGTTTCTGATAAAATTATGGACAATTTCAAAATTATTTTAGTATACTTGTTTTGTTAATATTATCTCAGTGATAAGACTCTTTGGCTCTATCTCCTAGAACGTTCAATAATGAACCTCATTATATGTTGACCTATTATATCATTGGTTGAGAATATGACGATAGATTCAAATTCTATCACATCAACAAGATAAGATGATGGATTCATGTCCAATCGCACAAAGAGGGTAAGATATCGAGTTCAAGTCTTGGTGCATGTGATAAAAGATGTTGAATTCAAGTCCCATCAATTTATGACCCAGGATGCTTTATATGTATAAGGCATTGGATTTATGTACCATTTAAGGAGGAGTTTTATAAATATATTTGTACTAGTAAAATTACCCGCGCCTCGCGTGAGAATTTAATATCACAGAATTTATAAAATAATACTTAAAAATCTATCAGTCATTAAAACTAAAACACTATATTATCTTACATACAAGATTATGTAATCACGAACATTAATAATTTATAATTTATCCTTTTGTCTTTCGGGAAGTGTTTTATTTCTATGGAATTTATAAAATAATTACTTAAAACTTATGATCACTAAAACTAAAACACTATATTATCTTACATACAAGATTATGTTAATCACGAACATTAATAATTTTATAATTTATCCTTTTGCTTTCGGGAAAGTGTTTTATTTTCATGGAATTTATAAAATAATACTTAAAACTTATGAGTCACTAAAACTAAACACTATATTATCTTACATACAAGATTATGTAATCACGAACATTAATAATTTTATAATTTATCCTTTTGTCTTTCGGGTAAGTGTTTTATTTCTATGGAATTTATAAAATAATTACTTAAAACTTTATAGAGTCACTAAAACTAAACACTATATTATCTTACATACAAGATTATGTAATCACGAACATTAATAATTTTATAATTTATCCTTTTGCTTTCGGGAAGTGTTTTATTTTCATGGAATTTATAAAATAATACTTAAAACTTATGAGTCACTAAAACTAAAACACTATATTATCTTACATACAAGATTACGTAGTCACGAACATTAATAATTTTATAATATATCCTTTTTCTTTCGGGAAGTGTTACTATTTGACATTTTTGGGGAATCAAATGAACATCAACCTGAGATATTAAATTTTCTAATAAATAAATAATCATTGTTGAGGGGATAAATAAATTTTAAAAGACTGAAAAAAGTGAACAAATACTCTAATTTTAATGTGTAGAAAGTCCAGCCCTACCTTTTGCTTTACATATATCATTTTAAAGTTCCACATATAAATGTATCATAACAAATTATTAAATAGAAAATTAAAGGAATAATGTATCATATTGGATAGCAATTCAACTTATCATTTATACTTGAAAGAGAAAAATATTACACAAAACTCTTTAATTTGTTTGGGTGCTTTTGAAAATTCAGCATACTAGAGTGATGGAGTTCAATTTGAAACTACACTTCTATTCCAATTGTAGTGTCGAGAAACACTTGCGTAGTTATCTATGTCTTTGGGATTAAAAGAGTCTCCAGTCAAGTCATATTCCTCTATAGGTCATCCGGCACAACATCCTTGGAGCCATATCAAAAGTTTATTAGTTCTTGTCTTCTTTTCGTGGTTCACTTCGCACATCAATGTATGATAAGGTTTTTAAGGTCTTTATGTCCTTACAATGGCATACCAAATTTGAATTTTGTCTTCAAGAGATGGTAGTATAGATCTTTAAGGGATTTTTTATTGTACCTTCAACAATTGCAGTAGAGAAAACTTGTGTGAATACTCAATTAACGTGTGTTATTTAATCTATACTAACAAATACTTATAACAATAACTTTGCACAAACATAAAAAATAAAATTTAAAACATGTACTCAAAAATAACAATTAATAACATAAGTATAAATTAATGACTGTAAGAAATATACCAAGATCTGTAACAATAGAATGAAAATAGAAAGGAAAAATCGAGTCCATTGAATGCAAAATGTCTCCTTAATATAATTATTCTCCTCTAGTACCCGAGGTTTAAAGGAATAAATCCTCTCAGGATGGAACATTCTATTCACCAGTGTATTGATACAAAAATAATGGTGTTAGTGAACCACTCAACAGAAGCAAAGTACACGGATATTTAATTGTGTAGAATAAGAAGAAGAAGAAGTTTAGAATTATAGACAACAAAGGGTAGTGTGAAGAAATACTTATTGTGCCTTATCGGAAAGGAGTAACAAGTCTTTGAAAAAGTTACCATCTTTCGGAAAGTCACAACTTTTCATAAAATTCACAACTTTTTATAAAAGTCGCAACTTTTCATAAAAGTCACAACTTTTCATGGAAAGGGAAGGCTAGTTTTTGAAATAAATAAATTAAAAGGGAATCCTGGTTTGTGGTGGCTCCACGAAGGCGGGCCTAGGGTTCTCTTAAATATATATTTATATATTACATTAAAAGCATGAACTCCTAACTTGAATATTAAATTACTATAATATTCCTAACTTAGGTTGTGACTTTTTCGATGAGTTGTGACTTTTTCTATAAGTTGTGACTTTTTTCAGAGGGTTATGATTTTTCGATGAGTTGTGACTTTTTCAATAAGTTGTGACTTTTTCAAAGGGTTGTGACTTCTCGGAAAGGTCATGACTTTTTAGATAAGACACAAAAAACTACTTCTTCATACTACCATTTGTTGACTATAAATAGAGGGGCTTCCTCTCATTTTTCAACCACAATTTTTTTTAATCTTCTACTCTTCTTTTTCTTGAAATTTAAAATTTTTGTGTGATTTATTGTCGTTGAGTGAGTTTGAAGCTTATCGGAATATCAGGTACCACTATTATGATGAAGTAAATCGTTCTATCCTAAGAGGGTATATTCCATAATATCGAGTAATTGAGGAAAATAATTTTAATGATATAATAATTCTTTTTAAAAAAAATATATACATTAGTATGTAATGTTCCAATATATGAAGTTAACATGATGTATTCTAAATTCATTTGTTTTTATTAACAGTTTCTCTTGTGATTTAGATATATGCTTCTGAATATCTTCTTTCAAATTGAAATAAATATATACATTATTGCATTTAACTAATAAAACTTTTCATTCACCATCTTCATATGTTCGCATGAAAAAATAAAATATGACGATCCACATTGAACATTCACAAAAGAATCTGCAATATTATTTTGTGTTAACTTATTATTCAAACCTTCACTAAAATAAGCAATACTATTTACTATAACATATATTTTCTGAATTAGTAATCACGCGCTTGGAGACCAAGTCAGATTTTCCTATAAATAGAGGAATTTTCCTTCATTATAAATCAGATATGCGAATCCCTAAATATAATTCAAGAGGAATAAGAATTCTTCTCTCTTCTCCCTACTATATTTTTCTTATTGTTTTATATAGTTTCATAACTAATTGGATAAAATAGAACTATCCTAGAGGAAGAAAAGTCTTGAAATTGTATATTCAGTCATTATATTGGAATTCCTCTAGAACCAAACCAATATGGCTAGAACAATATTATAAGTAACTATGGAGGGTCGATTATATTATCCGAAAAACTTTAGTCTTTCAGAATCCTTTTTTAATATACATGTAGTTTTATTCTATAAGAAGCATTATGAAGGTTGTCATGAAAATATCATAAATTATAGTTGAAAAATAAAATAAAATAATAAATATTTTGGTTGAGTTACAAATATCTCACTTTAAGAAGATTTAAGCCTATTACAATATTATTTTCACTGATCCAGTAGTATAATTCTTGACTTGACCTTTAAGGTTATAGCAATTGGATAACTAATTAAAGAGTCTCGAGCTCCACCAAAAGAACAACGTCATTCAACATAGAACTGTTGGAGAATTAAAATATTTTTCTCTCTTGAACCTCTCTTCACTACACAACCTCAATTATAAACATAATATGATGTTATATTCATCTCCAACATAATGATTCTCATCTGCACAACACAAGAAATTAAGTGTGAACATAGTGGGATTTCTTCTACATTTGATTAGGGTTCAAAGTGAAGAAGAGTTAGTGATAGAGAAAATATATTTATTTCTCTTGATGATAAAATGAACTGAATAGTTTGCTTTAAATCTAGCACTACATGATATACATCATGACTTAAGCTAAGTTTATAAATTACCGATTACATATCTTGGCCTCAAGCCCATAATACAAATAGATAATGAAATAGGCCACACAACTATGTAAGAGCAACCCCAAAGTAGGCTTGAATTTCAACATGCCCGATTAAATTGGAGAGGGGGTAAGACTCTCAACATAAATAGAAGAGAATGATGCACTAACTGAGTGAGTGGCATGGCGAAGATATCAGCCAACTGAAAACTACTAGGGGCATGATCTGAAGACCGACCAAATTATTTCTAAGTTAAGCCTAAATAAAGTGGCAATCTAGCTCAATGTGTTTAATTTGATGCACACGTGAAAAACATAATTCTTCATAATGTGAATAGAGTCTTGGTTGTCATAGTAAACAAGAATATGGGCAGAAAAGAAAATGTCAATGTGTGAGAGCAGGCACACAATCCAAGCCAATTCAACAACAATCTTGCTAATTCTATATTCAGCCTCATCGAATAAGAGAGAGAGACACGATAGATAATTTCTTAGATTTCTAGCCAATGAGAGAATCACTCATAAGAACACAAAACCTAGAAACAAACCTTCTAGTGTTCTAGGAAATCATTGTCACAATAAGCAGAAAAAGACAAGTAGGGTGTGTTACAAAAAAGCACCAACCTCAGAATTTTCCTTAAGATACCGAAGCAGATGCAAAATGAATTTTCAAAAATAATGTAGAGTCCCTAAATTCTTGATCTTAAACTAGTTGTCCAAAAAGAACTTCAAGAAGAAATTTCATATAATTCATCACCAACTGGGATAATATCATCGACACAAACAACTAAGAGAATAATTGATTATTAGTTAAATTGTTTTTTTTTAAAAGAAAAAAATAGGCATTTGTAGAGTGGAAATAACCTCTAGAGCACAAGGCCTGGGACAACTTAACATACCACTCTCTAGAACCTTGTTTCAAACCATAGAGTAACCTCTGAAGATGAAAAATAACAGGTGGAGAGTTTCCAAAAGAAGAGGGTCTACTAGATAGTTTATGAGGTAACTTCATGCAGACCTCATCTAAACCACCATGAAAAAAATTATTATTTAAATCAAGTTGAAAATAGGTTAGACTTTCTTAATAGAAATAACAATGAGAAACTTAACAGTGAAAAACTTGATTACATGAGATAGAATCTCAATAAAATTTTCTCCTCATGAATCTGAATGTGTAATAATAATTTTGTACTCTATCGATAACATTTGTGCTATCCCAGTGAATTAAAATAGAAAAAATATTAATTTATCAAAATAAAATGTTTGATATACCCGATATTTAAACCAATTTACTTTTTTTTTTCACTCGGAAAAGCTAAATTAACTAGTTTAACCTCTATGGTAGAACTAAGAAATAATAATTTATGTTTTTGATTTTCAACAAATAACACCAAATGTGCTTATGTGCGTAAAAATAATCTTTGAATCAATACAATGTTTTTATAAAATAAGTCATAATTTTTTGTACAGAGTAACGTTAACTGACTTGCTTATATATGCTACGTATTTTTAATTCATACATAAGATCATGTGTAGTACAATTAATTACATATATCATATTTGTTTTATTAGACTAGAATACTCCTTTATGATTTATCACATCATTTCTCTTCAATTAAGAATAAATAAGCACTTGAATAAACATGAGTGACAAGACACGTATCATCAACAAAATTGTACTGCACAATTTTTCTACATAATGTGATTGGTCAAAAAAAGAAATCTATTACGTGCTTTATTGTATTTTTTATTTCAAGAACCAAATTTATCTCACCAAATATTTAATGCCAAATGGCTATCTAACATGTATAGATTTTTTTTATAAGACCTTCGTTAAAAATCTTTCAACTGGGAAAATTGAACCCTTTTCACCAATCAGCCAAGGGTCACACTTGTGTTAGTGGGGTCAAAAGTTAATATATACATATAAAATTTTAAAAACTGATTAAATATACATATATATACGGTGTTATTTTTCAACGAAGTGGGTTCATATGAACCCACTTGAACCACTGTAGGTCCGCCCCTGTTCAAGACTAATATATACATATATACTTGTAATACTCTTTATTTGTTGTTGCTTTAAAGCATTTTTATAGATGCAGAAATCTCATTTTTCATAATGAGTATTTTTCTCATTTTATTAAAATATGAATTTAAAAATTAATTTATGTTCATATATTATCACTTTATTCATGAAAATATTAGGTAATTTTTTTTCCATCTTTTATCTGCTTGAGTTGAGTAAGTAAAAATATACTTTAATCATCCACCTTTTATAGATATGTAGTGTGATAATGAAATTGGGTGATATTGAGTTCTCCTACCTTGATATTCATAAATGTTCAGACTGTAACAAAGTGATTTTTCTTAAAATTATCGATGAAAATATTATAAACTACAGTTGAAAAATAAAATGAATACACACAAAGGCAGCTGTGCGGATATCTCGTTTCTTTAAGGAGATTGAAGCTCATTGCTATATTATCTTCACCAGTTAAACAATATAACTTTTGACTTATACACTCCACAATACACCAACACAGTAACGTTGTTTTATTCGAACAACCCCAAACTAGTTGAAGAGTTCAGAGCTGTCATGATCTAATCCTACACCCTGGATGTGACTGGCATTCGAGAATCATTGTTGGTCCCCAAGCCAACCCTCGTCCTGGCTGACTACAAGCGGAATACTAACTTAAGCACACACAAATATCAAATTAAAAGAAACGTTTAAGAACAACTTACTGAATCTCAAAACTCTCTTAATATACTGAGTATGAAACATAAGTTTTAAATAAAACATCTGAAACTTAAAGACTTCCCCAAACTGTCTATCTATGAATCCTCTACTGTATAAATATGAGTGTCGGGACAAGATCCATGACATTTCAAAATGCTACTACTAACAACTCATAAAAATAGGAGTCCTTTAGAAGCAAGGAGACCTCACTCAAAAGTTGACGAGCGAATGAAGTGATCTCAATAAAACTCCTATTGAGGATCCTAAGTACGTACCTGAAGATGTAGGTAAAAAAATATCATTATATTGAATGTACGAGTATGTAATATAGTTGAATAACAAATAACTGAACTGAAAGTCTGAAGGTAACTCAATTGAAATATGTATAAATCATGATGAAAAATTATTTAAGCTCTTACAGTAAGGATGCAATAACACCGAATACTGAACTGAAATATATATATAAATATATATATATATAAATATACTTTACTTTACTTTACTTACTGGGGATTTTCTCTAACCGACAACCATTACTATGAGTCTCGTGATGATACAACGTCTCACTCGCACTGTCAGAACTATCCCATACCTTGCTGGGGTATGGAACAAACTCAACTCATAGATCCACTAGAAGGTATACTCAAAGGCAGTGAGGAGTCACTCGACAGTCGGTGTGATACTAACCCAAGCTAGTTACGTTGTTTATGGGGAATATGAGTTGTTTGAAGTCTTCCCCGTATCGGTGCTTAACAATAACACAATGCTAAAGTAAAAATACTCTATGGTTGAGATAAGTTCTCAAAAAAGTTTCTATAAGATATAACTGTCTTGTACTCAATCTTTTTGAAAACTCTGAAAAACTTTTTTTACCTTTCTGAAAATAGTACTCTCTTTTCAATATGAAAATAATATCCTCTTAAAAGTAATAGAACTTCTCTTTATCTGACTTAAATTCTTCTGAAAACTCTCTATACTTTTCTTAAATCAATATTTTCTTTCTCAATGTAAAAATAATACATTTGGGGTCGTTAACGTTCTCCCTAAAACTCCTCTCAATCTATGGTTCGTGGTTCAATCTACGAACCGTATATCTCATCCATGAAATTTGTATTGAAGTGTAAGGCTAAAAAGTTGTTTCTACGAGTCCAAAATACAATCCATTGAGGTTTTTACGACCCGTAGATGGATTTGTAGGAATTGGACCCCAAAATTTGACTCCCAATACTTTTTCCACGAGTTGACAGTACGACCCATAGAAGGGTTTCGTAGTTCACTCACTAAGAAAACTCTGTTGTGGTAGTTTTTGTAACACCCCGAAAATGCTAACAAGAGTCGTGTGTCGATAAACCACTACTTAATTACTACAATATGTTTATTCTCATTTTGGGAACTTGAAATAATGTTATATTTGCAACCTTGCTTAAAATAATTGTCATCGTAATTTAATGTATTGTATGGGGGTATTTGCGTAATGTTTTAATTAGAAATATGTATAGCTTTAAAAGGAGGTGAAGGATATATATATA
>NW_006239099.1:607736-609202 GCF_000226075.1 Solanum tuberosum | reverse complement strand
ATTCTCATTTTGGGAACTTGAAATAATGTTATATTTGCAACCTTGCTTAAAATAATTGTCATCGTAATTTAATGTATTGTATGGGGGTATTTGCGTAATGTTTTAATTAAAAATATTTATAGCTTTAAAAGGAGGTGAAGGATTTATATATATAGGTGTATATGTATGCATTTGGCAGCACACAAGTATTTGGGCAGCCAACTTTTATGGACAGCTGTGTATATGATAAGCACCTCTTGTGTTACTATATTTTGACACCTCCTCTTAGGAAATTCGTCTTACCTGAAGTATAAGTCCCTTAGAACACTATCTAACCTGTTGTTCTTCATGATCACAAGAGAAAATCTTGGTCCTTTTGGCTGGAAATTGAGTTACACTCTTCTCTTTGGTAAGTGGTAAAACCTGTTTTTGAGCTGGGTAGCGTTTAGTGGATTAAGCATATCTCGTTCTGTAGAACTTTTTATACTGTGAATAAATATGATTTGGAAAGGTAATTTGTATATGTACAACTCTTATGTTTATGTTAAACTCTAATTTAGTTATTATGGATTCGAAATATGGGACGCATCATAGGACAGGTTCTGTCTAGATTTTGAAGTTTGAAATCCTGTATGGACAACTGTTAGTGTTTTTAATATATCTTTTTATCCAAAATACATTTTGCGGTGATTCTTGGTTGTTTGCAACCTTAAAATAGGTACCTACATCTTTCATGAAGAGTATACAATCCAGTTTTGCCGTTTGCCATTTCAAATTTTAGTTGCGACATGATGCACTAGGATGGCCAGAATTTACTGTTTGGGAGCATAGTCGTATTTGTACAGGCTAGGCTTACTTGTGATGATAACCCTATTTTATGTCATCATTATTGAGCTGCTAGAAAGTAAATAAGTTATTGAATTCATTTTTAAGGTTGTATATCCTCGTGTACAAGTTGAAGACTTTGATACGCTGCTAGGTCTACGGTTTGACTCGTGGAGTTTTGTTGGACTGTTTTTGTGCTAAAGAACAGAGGTTTGTGCATAAAGCTGTACTTTTATTTTCTTTTACCTGCTAGTATATCTGAAAGTTATCTTGGTACCTTGGTTACATCTTGTCACTTTGCATTGTTGTATTGGTATTCTTTAATACATTAAAGATGCTTGTGTAATTCACCCACTTGTACGGATTGTCTGATCACTTGGTACTCTTGTTGGGACCTTGTCCTTCTTTTGGCTGTGACTTCGTCACTCTTGGCATGCCTCTTGGTTCGGATCATTTGCCATATTGACTCTGGATTTTTAGTTCGTCTTAAGAATGGAAGTTGTCCATTTTAAGTACGAACTAGGAAGCCATTTTTAATATGGTTTTTGGTTCTCTTGATTATTGGGTTTTGACCCTTCTTGATCTAGGGAGTTAATCCTTCTTGATACCTTCTCGTGCTTAGTGTGACGACATGATGTATATATTGGGTGAGCCTTGTTATT
>NW_006239099.1:566636-607326 GCF_000226075.1 Solanum tuberosum | reverse complement strand
TTTTTTTTTTGGAGTTCGTTATGAATCTAATCCCTCTACTAGATTAAAATCAGTATGCTATCATTAATTGGTTTTAAGTGTCACAAGTATTTAATTAGATTTCTTGTTTAAGTAGTGGTATCGTTTTGAAAGGATCGCTACAGTTTTGGTAAAACGATCATAATTTTCTACTTGAAACTTGAAATGAGGTAAACTTGGTGGCGATGGAAAGAGGACTCATAGACCTTTAATGTGACAGGCTATGGTTTATTTAATTCATTATGTGATGAGAGATATGATTGTTTGAAGTTGACCTAAGTAGAATCTTATATAAAAACTTAATTGGTAAGGAAGCTTTCAACTCAACTTTGTAATAGGGGATTCTAGTGGCCTTAATTCATATCTAAATCTATTTCCACACTAAAAAATTGATCTTAACACCTAAGAAAAATTGGAGAAACACTCTACACGACCTTATACGCAAATGAAGAATAGTTTGGGTCTTAGCTTGGAGGTTTTCATGGTTTTACAATATTTCTTTTTGGTGAATGAAAGCACTTTATTAATAGCCTCAACCATATACGTAGTTCCAAAAATGCTCTATCAACTAGATAATATGTCATACTTACTAGGTAGGCCTACCATACGGTATCTAGCCATATCATTAGAAATTTATGTAATCCCCTCTAATGTGTTCGTATATTTGTGTAGAGTCCTTTTATCCGGTCGCTTCCTTGATTGTTCTTCTGCCATCCTTTCTGGTTATAGATTCTATTATGATATGTAGTCTTGATCTTTTCCCTGACATTACTTGGGTAAGGTTGTCACGATCCGAGTCTACATCATGGACGTGGCCGACACTCCAGAACTATTGCTGGTCCCCAAGCGAACCCGCATCCTGGCTGACTACAAGCGGAAGGCTAACTCAAGCATACAAAAGCTTTAAAACTGAATAAAATTTATGAAACTCAAATACAAAGCTTTAACTCAAATGATTTACTCTGAATATAAATATAATATTCAACAAGCCAACAATAGGAAACTCAAGTCTTTAAATCATTTAACAAAATAAATGAAAGAGACTTCTCAAACTCTATTGTCTCTCTATGAAGCCTCTAAATCACAAAGATGGAAGTCGGGACAAGACCCACGACATCCTGATGAAACTGAAAAGTAAATGAAATACTCCGGAAGCAAGGAGGCTCACCATAGCTAACTAAAACTGCAAGTGGTATCAACGAGCACATATTGATGATTCTGAATACCTATATCTGCATCATGAAACAATACAGGCCAAATGGCTCAGTACATGAAATGTACGAGCATGTAAGGGGAATTCTAAATCATAACATAAGCTTGAACTTGATAAAAAGGAAACATACTTACCTCCTCCCAACTCACTCAACTAAAATCAACTCAAGAATAAGATACTCAACTCAAGGATACTCAACTCAACTCAAATGTATACTCAAGGATAAGATATCCAACTCAGTAGTAAGGTTCTCAACTCAGTGAAACCTAGCTCAACTCAAGATAAAGCAACAATAAAAGATGAAATATATGGAAAAATTTTAAAACAATAGATAGCAACTCAATGTATTAAAGAATACAATAACAACTCAATGTATTGAAGAATACAATAACAACTCAATTTTTATATAATAAAATATAATACAACTCAGTAGGAGTTTCTCTAACCGACAACCATCACTATGAGCTATGTGATGATACAATGCCTCGCACACGCTGCCAAAACTGTCCTATAACTTGCCGGGATATAGAACGCCTCAACCAAATGGATCCACTAGTATATGCTAAAAAGCATTAAGGAATCATCTAAAAAGTATGACCCTTTCTACCCACGTTGGCTATATGGTTTATGGAGACTTTAGTTATTTGAACTCGTCCCCATATTGATGCTCAATACTACTCCCAAAAATATACTCAGCTTATATTTTTAAAAACATAACTCTTTCTGTGGTTTGAGCTTTTTACTCAAAAACTAGCTTAAAAGCTTTGGTGGAAATCAGTGTTTTCTCTCTTGTTTAAATGTGAAAACATTTTATTCTTGGAAATACTTAGTTCCCATATAATCTTTTGAAGAAATGAACTTCACTCTTACTCTTACTCAACTCAATGCTCAAGTCTTAAAAGAAGTTTAAAAATAATGTAAAAGACTTCTCGAAATAAAGTCCATGTCGAATTATGGACGTGAACAACTCAATTCAAGGTTTTCAATAACAGTACCTAGAACTCAATACTTGTGACTCAACAACTTAGAACTCAAGAACTTCAATAATAATACTCACTTCAAGAATGCTTGACTCAGAGGGTTCATGCGGAATTATGGGCGTGGACTACTCAACTCATGGACTCAAAGATACTTCTCATCTCAAGACTACAAGACTTATAGGGTTCATGCGGAATTATGGGCATGAACTACTCAACTCAAGGACTTCATGGGTATCATGCACTAGTTCCATGATTAGGAATATAATCTCGAAAAGGTTAGGAACTCGATACTTAAGACGTAGAACTTGAAGATACTACCCCTCTCAATGATACTCAATTTATGGAGTCCATGTGGAATTTATGGGCATGAACAACTCGACTCAAGGGTCTACATAACAATATGGATTTCGAGTATACGACTCTTCTCATTCTCGTACTTACTTCCTCAAAACCTTAGCTCAAATTGATAGTTGATCTCAAAGGATTCACAATTGAACTCAAATACTTTCTCGGACTCTACTCTTAACTTTCTCTTGAATGTGAATTATGAATTCAAGAGTTATGGTTCATGATATGAAGGATCTAGGTGATAGTGTAGACTGATGAATACATTCTCCTTACTCTGATGCTCACTTACTTGAGTCTTGAAACAAGTTATTAGAAATTGTAGAAGACTCCTCAAAACGACTCAAAATGGACTTTCTCAAAGTGTTTGAAAGAACTCTCAACGCACAACTCTTAACTCTACCTTGAATTTGAATTATTAATTCAAGGTTATGATTCATGTTATGAATGATTTCTAGGTGTTTAGAAGTAGCTTAGAGTGTTTATGATCAAAGGGGAGTAAAGGTACCCTTCGAAAGAACTCAGAAGGACGAAACGACGGATAACGGGTGAAGGCAGACGACCCAGGAGCATTCCTGGCGCCCCGCGCCAGCCCTTAAATTGCTGGAACTCATTTCTGGTGTACTGCTGGCATGCCACGCCAGCCGTGCTGGTGTATCAGTGGTGCGTCACACCAGCTCCCCCAGGTAAACCTCGACAAATTTTTCTTCTCCTTTTCTGACCTTAATTCGATTACATTTGATTCTTTTACTTAATATATCTTTAAACTAAGATACCCAAAACATGTACCCAAGAACCTAACTCAAAACAACTCTTAAAATCAATAAAACCATCTCAAGAAACTCATCAATCCCATATAAGTTCAAGAATGAAAGAAATTCAAGAACACAACTCAAGAACATCAAATCCTCAATCTTTTAGGACGAAAATTATACTGAAATAAACATATTTGGTGTGTGGGTGAACGAACCCAACACTATGTAAACTAACATACCTCTTAGGGACCTCGACGAACACCTTGATCCTTTCCTCTTTTCTTTTCTTTTCTCTTCTTGAACTCTCAACTAAAACCCTAGGAATATATTAGGATTATAAAACTGAACCTAATAGGATTAGACCCTTAAAACCTTACTAAAAATGAATTAAATCTGTTTTGGTAAGGAAAAGACCAAAATACCCCTTACTATTTTCGGGTAACTCTCCTTAACCGGACAATTTAACATTAAAAGGGCATATCTCACTCATCCAAACTCAAAACTTAGCAAACTCGATGGAGTTGGAAGTTTAATCCAAAGACCTTTCATTTGCCATCTTATGTCACACCTAACTCATCATGTACTGAGAGTTATGGTCGTTTGAAGTTGTCTCAAAACTCATAACTTGCAAAATTTCAGATTTTGCTATTTCCAATTTTAGTTCTTTTTTGGAACTCAAGGTGGTACATCTAGTGACCTTAACACTCAAGAATTTTTAAATTCCTCAGTAAAATCCTACTCACAACGAAGGATGGTTCGAGTCTTAGCTCAAAATTTTTCCTGGGTGTTACAATATCTCCCCATTGGGATCACTCGTCCTCAAATGACAACTGGACTGGGTATGGAATGGGGTTACTCTTACCAAGGTCTGATTCTAATGGTACGATTTCACTATATTCAAGATTAACCCAAATCCTTAGGTTCGGGTTCTGTACCTCTGTATAGGGAATCTAAGACTATTACTCCTTACCACCACATTCAAGCTTAGTACTCTAACAACTCCATAGACTCCTACTAACCAACTCTTTTGGATCCAACTAAGGGCTCTCATTTAGCTATTTCTCATAGTAAAACCTCGTCCTCCTCTTTTATAACCTTTGATGGAATTATCACACCATCATCATCCCGATAGTATCATTAACCTTCTCCTTTTACCATCACTTCACTACTAAAAGACCTCTGAAAAGATATCTCCCATACTCTTTGAGACTCATTACTATCTTATTCTCAAACACTTGACTTGATTTCTCACCTTGTCATCTCCCCCTTAGGTCTAAAGCCAACACTTGAAAGCTATGGACCTATCCCATTATGATTGATTGGTCTACATTTTATTTTATTCTAACACTTGGGAGAAGCTTATCTCATGACTACCGAACTCTCCATAAGCAGGTACTAAGACCTCTCTCTAATTACAAACCCTCTCGGTACACCTCTTAATGCTCTTTTTACTTTTGTGACTTAGCAACACTTCACTTACCTTATCTAAAGGTTTGGATCTCTCACTAGCACTACTCATATTTATTGCAGCTAACATCCCAATTCCTCACCTACTCTATGTCAAGTCTACCAGATCAAATCTCAAGACTAACATCATCACCCTCATGTTTCCATTCTTTGGATCATGACACTCATCTCAAATTCAAGCTTAATGTTCATTAGTAAACCCGAATATCAATACGATTGCTTGCCTACTATGTTATACCCCATTACTTGATCAGTTCTATAACCTTCTGAACATCACGACCCTCTAAAAAAATCATAAGCCTAGCTTAGATCTATCACTTTATGAATACTTCTGCTCTTCTATTCAATACTTACACTTAGTCATTACCTACACAATGAGAATTCATCACAAACTCCTTTCTAGCTACAACACACTCTACCTCCTATGATTGAATCTTCACAACTCATCACTTCTTAGTGTACCCATAAGGGAAAACTCTTCATTATCAACTTACTGGATGCATGACTATAATAACATAATCTGCCCCATCACTATCTCCCTTTCATAGATCTCTATACCTTTGCATACTTTACACTAACTCTGGGCACTGTCACTATTACAACTCATGATCTTGTAACTCATGCTATCCTTTTTGGGTGAAAATACTACCCAATCTCTAAACAAACTTTCTCATAAGGATCTCAATTGAAATAAAACTTAGAGAATATAGTACAACTCGCTTTTAGCTCAAACACACGATTCATATGAATATGAGTGCATTTTCTCGAACTCAACACTTAACTCACTCATGGGATTCTCTCATGCCCCTTTGGAGTCTCATGATTTTATCAAGACTTTTGTTAAGAGCAACTTATCGATAAAGGACTAACTTTTCTTTTCAACCACATTCTATTATGATGGGTAGTCGAATGAATCTGAGAAACACACGAGTATGAATAAATCTCTATGACATAGCTCTATTGCACGATTAAGAAGGGAAACTTTTCCTAAATGTATATAGTCACTTATTTATAGAAGTGGGCCCCTCACAACCACAAATAAGATCCTACTTGACACGGCTTCATAGACACCCTAGGACACTTGAACTCTGTGCTCTGATACCAAGTTTGTCACGACCCGAGTCTACACCCTGGACTTGGCCGACACTCGAGAACCATTGTTGGTCCCCCATGCGAACCCTCTTCCTGGCTGACTACAAGCGGAAGACTAACTCAAGAATACAAAAGCTTAAAAACTGAATAAAACTCATGAAACTCAAATACAAATCTTTAACTCAAATGATTTACTCTAAATATAAATAGAATATTCAACAAGCCAACAATAGGCAACTCAAGTCTTTAAAACATTTAACAAAAAAATGAAATAGACTTCTCAAACTCTACTATCTATCTATGAAGCCTCTAAATGACAAAGATGGAAGTCGGGACAAGACCCAAGACATCCTGACGAAACTGAAAAGTAAATGAAATCCTCCGAAAGCAAAGAGGCTAAACATAGCTAACTAGAATGGCAAGTGGTATCAACAAAGCGTCTGTTGATGTTTCTGAATACCTATATCTGCATCATGAAACGATGCATGCCAAATGGATCAGTACATAGAATGTACAAACATGTAATGGGAATTCTAAATCATAATATAAGCTTGAACTTGATAAAAAGGAAACATTCTTACCTCCTCCCAACTCACTCAACTAAACTCAACTCAAGAATAAAATACTCAACTCAAGGATATGATACTCAACTCAAAGGTATGATACTCAACTCAAATGTATACTCAAAACTACTCAAACTTACTCGACTCAGAAGTACTCAAGGATAAGACACCCAACTCAGTAATAAGGTTCTCAACTCAGTGAAACATAGCTCAACTCAAGATAAAGCAACAATAAAAAGATGCAATATATGGAAAACTTTTATAACTAGTAGATAGCAACTCAATGTATTGAAGAATACAATAACAACTCAATTTGTATATAATAAAATATATTACAACTCAGTAGGAGTTTCTCT
Organism: Solanum tuberosum; assembly: GCF_000226075.1. Taxonomy (NCBI): domain Eukaryota; kingdom Viridiplantae; phylum Streptophyta; class Magnoliopsida; order Solanales; family Solanaceae; genus Solanum; species Solanum tuberosum. Next base: position 600,537 of record NW_006239099.1, on the reverse strand, counting down.
AACAGACAACCATCAGTATGAGCTATGTGATGGTACAACGTCTCGCGCACGCTACCAAAACTGTCCTATAACTTGCCGGGATATAGAACGCCTCAACTAAGTAGTCCACTAGTCTATGCTAAAAAGCATTAAGGAATCATCTAAAAAGTATGACCCTTTCTACCCACGTTGGCTACATGGTTTATGGAGACTTGAGTTATTTGAACTCGTCCACATATCGGTGCTCAATACTACTCCTAAAAATATACTCAGCTCATATGTTTAAAAATATAACTCTTTCTGTGGTTTGAGATTATTACTCAAACACTAGCTTAAAAGCTCGGTTGGAAATCGGTGTTTCCTCTCTTGTTTAAATGTGAAAACATTTTACTCTTGGAAATACTTAGTTCCCATATAATATTTTGAAGAAATGAACTTCACTCTTACTCTTACTTAACTCAATGCTCAAGTCTTAAAACAAGTGTTAAAATATTGTAAAAGACTTTTCGAAATAAATTTCATGCCGAATTATGGACGTGAATGACTAAATTCAAGGTTTTCAATAACCATAACTAGAACTCAATCCTCGAGACTCAAAAACTCTGAACTCAAGATATACAATAATAATACTCGCTTCAAGAATGCTTGACTCAGAGGGTTCATGCGGAATTATGGGCATGGACTACTCAACTCAAGGACTCAAAGATACTTCTCATTTCAAGACTACTAGACTTATTGGGTTCATGTGGAATTATGGGCATGAACTACTCAACTCACGGACTTCATGGGTAACATGTAATAGTCCCATGATTAGGTATATAATCTCGAAAAGGTTAGGAACTCGATACTTAAGACTTAGAACTTGAAGATACTATTCCCATCAATGATACTCAATTTATGGAGTCCATGCGGAATATATGGGCATGAACGACTCGACTCAAGAGTCTACATAACAATATGGAACTTGAGTATACGACTCTTCTCATTCTCATACTTACTTCCTCAAAATTTAGCTCAAATCGATAGTTGATCTTAAAGGATTCACAATTGAACTCAAATACTTTCTTGGACTCTACTCTTAACTCTCTTGAATGTGAATTATGAATTCAAGGGTTATGGTTCATGATATGAAGGATCTAGGTGATAGTGTAGACTGATGAATACATTCTCCTTACTCTCATGCTCACTTACTTGAGTCTTGAAACAAGTTATTAGAAATTGTAGAGGACTCCTCAAAACGACTCAAAATGGACTTTCTAAAAGTGTTCTAAAGAACTCTCAACTCTTAACTCTACCTTGAATTTGAATTATGAATTCAAGGTTATGATTCTCGTTATGAATGATTTCTAGGTGTTTAGAAGTAGCTTAGAGTGTTTAGGATCAAAGAGGAGTAAAGGTACCATTCAAAAGAACTCAAACAGACGAAATGACGGAGAACGAGTGGGGGCAGACGACCCGGGCGCATTGCGCCAGCCCCTAAGTTACTGGAACTCATTTCTGGCGCACTGCTGGTGTATTAGTGGCGCATCGCGCCAGCTTCCTCCAAGGTAAGCCTCGGCGAATTTTTCTTCTCATTTTCTGACCTTAATTCGATTAAATTCGTTTCTTTTCCTTAATATATCTTTAGATTAAGATACCCAAAACATGTGCCCAAGAACCTAACTCAAAACAACTCTTAAAATCAATAAAACCATCTCAAGAAACTCATCAATCCCATATAAGTTCAAGAATGAAAGCAATTCAGGAACACAACTCAAGATCATCAAATCCTCAATCTTTTAGGATGAAAATTACACTGAAATAAACATGTTTGGCTTGTGGGTGAATGAACCCAATGCTATGCGAACTCACATACCTCTTAAGGATCAAACCCATGGCGAAAATCCGCAACAAAACTCAAGAACTTCGATGAACACCTTGATCTTTTTCTCTTTTCTCCTTTTTTGTCTTCTTTTCTCTTCTTGAACTCTCAACTAAAACCCTAGGTATATATTAGGATTATAAAACTGAATCCAATAGGATTAGACCCTTTAAACCTTACTAAAAATGAATTAAATCTGAATTTTGGTAAGAAAAAGACCAAAATACCCCTCACTATTTTTGGGTAACTTTCCTTAACTGGACAACTTAATATTAAAAAGGCATATCTCACTCATCTAAACTCGAAACTTAGCAAAATTGGTGTCGTTGGAAAGATAATTCAAAGACCTTTCATTTTCCATCTTATGGCATGCCTAACTCATCATGTACTGAGAGTTATGATCATTTGAAGTTGACCCAAAACTCATAACTTAAGCATAACTTGCAAAATTTTCAGATTTTGTTATTCCCAATTTAGTTCTTTTAGGAACTCAAGGTGCTACATCTAGTGACCTTAACACTCAATAAATTTTAAATTCCTCGGTAAAATTCTACTCACAATGAAGGATGGTTCGAGTCTTAGCTCAAAACATTTTCGGGGTGTTACAAAGGTACCCTCTTATTCCATAGCGCATCATTCCTTGCTCTTTATATGTGGCAAACCAATGCGGTTAGTACACTAAGTACAAAATTTCTGCTCTTCTTCCCTTGTATTTCTTTGTCAATCTTCTCCACATTCCATTAGTTCTCTGCTGCGTACGTCTACTCCCTGCCATACAATTATTTGCCCAAGCATGTTGTTGAAAATGGATAGTGGAAGTACAGGTGCTCTATGTTGGCTAAGAAAATATTAGACTTCCCTACATTAGTACGCAAGTTTGATGAGTTTGTAAATGTTTGCAAACCTCTCAGGAGTGTTAGAACTGATTGATAATTCCCTTTAAAAAATAGTGGCATATCATCTACGAAACAAAGATGGTTCAACTTTAACCCTTTGCATTTGTTATGATAGTCAAACCCCTGCATCAACTCCACATTATTCAGTATTCTTGCGAAATAATCCATTCATATGAAAACTAACAAGGGGGATAAAAGGTCCCCCCTGCCTGAGCCCTCGTCTACCCTTGATCATACCAAATAATCCTCCATTTAAGGCTATATTATAGTTTATTGTGGATACATAGTCCATTATCCATTGGATAAATCTCTTGGGAAAATTAAGTGCATTTATCATCTCCTCGACAAATTCCCAATCAACTGAATTATATGCCTCCTTAAGATCTATCTTAATAAGACACAACCTTGGGTTGTTTGCTTCCGTCAATATAGCCTTACCAAGTCCTTGAAAATCAAGATATTTTGCACAATAAATCTCTGTTAGATAAAAACACTCTGATTACCTGATATCACCACTGGTAGAATTTAATCTATAACATATAATTTTAAAGATGACCATGTATATTGTGTTCCTGTGTCCATTTTATCTTACTTTTTTTGTCTTAGGAATTTCTATCTTGTTGTATTCCAATTGATATATTAACTTCTAAGCTTAGTTTCTTCCTCAATTAGCATGGTGTTAGTTGGGTTCTCTTGTAGTTAAGTCTGGCACTTCATCAGTTTTGTCATAGCCCCATCTGGCCTCTGCTCCACTTCACTACATTTATCGTTGTTCAACATTTTCAATGTGCCTTTAAAGTTGCTTAGATTTCTTAGGAGTTCATACAACTTGGTGCGTCTCCGGTGTGTTTTCCATCATACTTCCACTCTTTCTTTGAAGTCTGGTGTTAGGCTCCACATCTTGAAGTATCGAGATTGCTTGTTATGGTTCATATTATTTTGCTCCCAGTTAATGATAGAAAGATAGTGATCGTACATCCCTTCATTCCTGAAGTGGACCACTTAGTCAGGGAGTGATGTTGTCCATTCATTATTTATCAGTATCCTATCAATTCTGTTGTAAACCCTTGATATGCCCTTTTGTTTGTTACACCATTTAAAAAAGCCTCAAATGACTTCATATCCACTAGTTCAATCTACGACCCGTAGAGGAGTTTTGTAGTTCACTGACTCCGAAAACTCTTGTAGTGCCCGAAAACTAGCAAGTTGAACTAGAGAGTTCTAGAGCCTTATATGGGAGTTTTGGAGTTTGGCATGAGGGTTAAACTCATAAAAATGACTCCCGTACTTAGAATGGAGGTTTTAGGGGCTAAAAGTCGAGGTACGAAACCCCAAGGACCACCCAAGGGGTCCTTGAGGAGGACCCTTAAAACAGCCCAAAAGCTGCCAAATTTCAGCAACTTACGCTTGCCACCTACTGGTCATAGGTGGACCCACGACCCGTGGGTTGGGGTTGTGGGTCAAGGCCTGATTTGGCCTGCAAGTGTTAGCCACAGTACCCACCTACGAAGGTGCAGCACAGATCGTGGATCCACCCACGGTCTGTGGGTGGGTGGTTCGTGAGTAGGGGCTGATTTCAAGTTTTGCTTTTAAGTTAGGGGCTTAGGGGTTAAGTTAGTAATTAATTAGGAGTTAAGGGAGGTCAGTTAGTTAGGTAGTTATTAAACCACCTATATAATCTTAATAGGCCCCTAAACTAAGTTATTAGCTCATTCATCTAAAGACCCCAAACTCCATTTTAAATAATTCTCTCACTAGAACTCCATAGAAGAAGAAGGTCAAGGTGAAGTCTAGGGTTCAAGGGGCTTCCTTTTCTCCTCAAATTCGTGGTGAATATTCAATAAGGTATGTTAGCTTAATCATCTATGGTTTCTTCCACCCATAGAGCCCCCTAGGTTTTCCCCCAAATTTAGAAGAAAACCCCAATCTAAGTTAGGGTTTCTTCCAAAGTGTGGGTAGTGTTTGAGTATGATTTCAATTGGTTGGATAATACTCAATTATTATTGTTTTAGTGTTGGATCATGATGTATTGATGATATTATGTGTTTCCATGGCTAACCCTAAGTCCAATTGATTAAATCAAAGTATGTGGGTCTAAACCTTGTAGAGGGAAATTGATGAATCTTAATTGATCCTCTAGAATTGATGTTATGAGTAGTAATTGTTCAAGGTTAGGAACATATAATCATGAATTGAACTAGACTTCATTGAATGGGGAGGATCATGACTAGTAAAGTTGAATTTGAACCTTTATGATCAATTATGACTAGAATCACCTACAAATGAAGGATGTGATTAGAATACCTTGAAATCTAGGTATAAATGAAGGTTGCAAGAAGTAAAGCATAAATGTAAGGCTTGTAGTCATAAATGTTAATCACTAGGGTTTTGAGAGTAAAGCCAATGTGATGAACTAGATTTGTTAAGGCTTTGAGAGTAAATTCTAAATGAGAATAGAAGCTTAATGGATAGAATTATGGTGGAAGACCTTTACCTACCTAATCTACCTAATGCATGCTTGAATATATGAAGTGATAGAATCACTTGAGTTATGCTAGTATCTATGTGTAATGTAAAATTCTAGATATGGTATTATGCATGAATATGATATGATATGAAAGGTTCTCTCACATAGAATGATTCTAGGCTGAAAGGCTATTCTCACCTAAAATAAACCAATGATTAAGAAATTATGTTAATGTTGAGGCAAGAGGAGACTACCCATGCTCTCCATTCAATGACAAGAGGCTATTACCCACGTCATGTGATGTAAGGACAAGAGGCGATTACCCATGTTCCTTTATGAGCTATGATGAATAGGTACACATAGACCCCCCTAGGTTTTCCCCCAATTGTTAAGTCAAAACCCAACTCTAGCTAGGGTTTCTTCATACATTGTGGGTAGGGTTTAGGTAAGATTCCAATCTAGTGGATAATACCTAATTATGATTGTATTAGCACTAAATTATTATATTATGATGAATTCATGTGATTTCTATGGTTAACGCTAGTCTATTTGATGAATGTGATATTTTGTGGGTTTATGCCATCAGAGGTGGAATTGAAGGTTCATAGGTGATCTTCCTAAATCAATGTTATGTGTAGTAATTGTTCAAGTTTAGGAACACATAATCATGAATTGAACTAGAGTTTATTGAATATGAAGGATCATGACTTGTAAAGATGAAATTAAACCTTTATGATCAATTGTATCTAGAAGCACCTAGTAATGAAGAATGTGATTAAAATACATTGAAATCTAGCTATATTGATGAGATTATGAAAGAAATCTTGAGAGTAAGGCTTGTGGTCATAAAAGTTATGGCTTTGAGAGTAAAGCTAATATAATGTGATCATAGATGCTAAGGCTTTGAGAGTAATATCTAAATGAGAATATAAGCTTAATGGATAGAGTTGTGGTGGAAGATCTTTGCCTACCTAATCAACCTAATGAATGCTTGAATATGGAAGTGATAGATTCACTTGAGTTATGATGATACCAATGTCGAATGTAGCATTCTAGATATGGTACTATGCATGAATATAGCATCACATGAAATGTTCTCTCACATAGAATGATTCTAGGTTGAAAGTCTATTCTCACCTAAAATAAATCTAAGTCCTAGGACAATGAGATGTGATGAGGCTTGTGGTGATTCCCCTAAAAGAGCTTTACATGATAGGAATGTGTGGTGAATTCCCTTACTCCTTATTAGTTAAGCATGGGGAGTGAGGTGATTACCCTTCACATATGTGTGACTCCCAAGGCAACCGGTGAATACCCATTAACCTTTAGTTTGATCATGGAGAGGATTACCTATGATCCTTACGTGAGGATGTGGAGGCGAATACCTACATTACACATTAAAATTGATATGGAGGTGAATACCTATATCACCTTAAAATGGACTTGGAGGCGAATACCTATGATTCATTAACTTGTATGACTTGTGGAGACTCCCCTTGTCCTTACAATTCACTAGTATGTGTGACTAGAGGTGATTACCCTTATTTGTATGATTTCATGATACACATGGCTTGAGATTATTCCCCTTGTCTTTCATGATGAACTAAACATTTATGCCTTGAGGTGACTCCCCTTGCATTTATGAACATGAGCATGATTAGTTTGGATTGTAGCTTTAGAGGCCTCTCTAATACATGTATGACTAGTGCTGACTCCCCTTGTCTTTATGATGTTAAGAGATTATGAACATGAATGATGAACCTAGAGTGTCTAGCTTAGCATGGGTAGGATTATGGGGTCTTGTTCATGCATGGCACAAGCTTGCCTTAAGGTGACTCATGAGATGTTTTCTCTTATATGATGTATGCTTAGATAGGATTGTTCTATAGTTGCCTTCCTTGACATAGTTTGATTACTAAAGGTGATAGTTCCCTTGTCTATATGAAGTAAGCTAATAATGAGACCAAAGTAGGGTAAATATGACTATGATGACTTCAAGGTTATGCTTAGTGTAAATGGTAGTATGAGATGTCTTTCATACATTGCACAAGTGTGCTTTGAGGTTACTTATGAGTATGGTTCCCTTATGGTAGATAAGCTTAAGACTTGACCATGTATATAGACTATGATTAAGATGACCAAAAATAGATGCTTAGCTTGGGTAGTATTATGGGATGCTATGCATGCATTGTACATGTATGCTTTTGAGATTACTTGAGAATAATTCTATTATGATATAGATCACTAAGAGTCAAATAATGATTATATGATGCTTATGTTGTAGACTTTGCTTATTATGATGATATTGTCTCTTATGCTTATAGTTTATGTTTCATGAAGTATTTCATATGGTTTTGGATAATGTATTATATTGACTAACCCTTGTCTTGTGCTCTTTTGTTGTTATGCTAGCTATCATACTTGGTACATTTTGTACTAACGCATACTTTGCCTACATTCTAATCAAATGTAGGGTTTGGAGATTGAGTTCTATACTTGGATATAGGTTTCTAAGGAGCAAAGGAGTTGAAGATCTTGGTGAGTCCTCATAGCTTCAAGGACAAAACCCACTAGTTCCTTTATGTCTTTTATATCATGTTTTTGAGACTATTGTATGGGATGTGTCCCAAGAATTTTATTCTAAAGTTGTATTAGATGGTTTGAGACAAAGTATAGAAAGACTTTCGCTTGCTTTTATGAAAATGACTTCGATTGTAAAAAGTTTTAAATTTCCCATATTTTTCTATTATCTTATGTTCATGATATGCTAAGTTCTTGTATGAGACCCCTTCGGCGTCAAGTATGCCATGTTACATCTACGGTATACCCCTGGTTCATGACATCTCTGTTGTAGTAGTCTTTGGTAAAATGGTTATAACTTTTTATTTCGAACTCGAAATGAAACAAACATGGTGTCGCTGGAAAGAGGTAGACATTTAATTTGATAGGTTACGGGCCACCTAATACATTATTTTTCTGAGAGATATGAACTTTTGAAGTTGATCTAAGTAGAATCTTATATCAAAATTTAATCGATAAGAAAGTTTTCAACTCAACTTTGTGCTACGAGATTGTAGTGACCTTAATTCATATCCAAATCCATTCTCACACTAAAGAATTGACCTTAACACCTAAGAACAATTTAAGAATCTGTAACACCTCAGACCTCAAAATGAAGAAAATCCTAGTTTTCAGAAAAATTGATGCCAGTACCGACGTAACCATCCACGGACCGTGGGTAGAACCACGGACCATAGATGGGGTTCCGTCGTTAAGGTCCAAATGTTGATGGTCTCTGAGCCCACCCACGGTCGACCAGTACAGTCCGTTGTTTGACCTACGGACCGTAGGTGAAGGTCAGCTGCTAATTGGAGGGAATTGGTTGTTAGGTCAACTTCAAACGGTCATATTTTCTTGCACAAAATGAATTAGGTGGCTCATGACTCTTCCAATTAAAGATAATTTAATCCTCTTCCAACGCCACCGATTTCGATAAAATCCCAGCTCCGAGTAAAAAGTTATGCTTGTTTTAGTGAATCCCATTCGGGTAGACCATGAACCACGGCCGCAGTCGACGGTTTGTAGTCCAAACAACGGTCCGTAGGTCCTTCTGTGGATGGCCTTCCTCAGCTTTTAAGTTAGGGTCATTTAGTTTTTTTCCTATTCGTTGGGCCCTTAAACTACGTTGTTTTACTCACTCTAAGCCTAATAACTTAGTCAGACTTACCCATAATCTTCATTCTCCAAAAATCATCCAAACTTGGAGTAAAAAGAAGACGAAAAAGTCGACCAAACCTCCCAAGAACAACCAGCAGTGTTCTTTAAGGTTCAGCCCCAAAATTCAAAGGATTTCTCCGTAGATTTCGTCACCAGGTATGTGTGATTTCATTAGTGCGTCCCTTTCATCCACTAGGTCCCTGGAATTGAGTCAGTTCCTTGATTCTCCATATCTTGTTTAGACCTAGGGTTTCTAAAACCTTGGATATTTACTGTATTATAGCTATTGTAGTTTCCTAAATCGAAATAGCATGTTTCTTGGAAAGTTTGTTTAGTTCCTTGTATGAAACTCAGAACCCTAGTTGTGTAGATTCTCTAGTTCATGAATTACACTTGCTAGGTCAGTTGAACAGATAATCATGCTCTAGATTTCGAATGCCACATTATCAGTATATAAATGTTGCATTCTCAGATTGCATGTGAATATTTTAATCTATTTAGCAACTCAACATTTCAGTTACATTTGTGTCATATACATATTCAGTTTGGAGTAGACTTAGCACCGAGTTGGACTAGGATTCAACGTACTCTCATAGTCCCAAAATTGTGTGCCCCCATAGGAGTATTAGTCCCCTTATGTTGGGCTTCAGATTTAGTGATCATGCCAGTTATGCCCTTTATACCCCTGGCAAGGTATATTGGGTTTTCTTGATGTGGCTTATACATCGGACTCCATGTTTAGCTTACGTGGTTTATGTCGGTTAATAGTAGCTCCCACAGTCATACTCTTAGTGCATTTGACCAGGTTTATAGTATATAGTTTAGCATTTAGCTCATCATGTTATTTTCATGATTTGTACTTGGTCATTACATTCAGCTTAGATTTTCAGTATTTACATTGTTACTCAATTATGCTTTGTTCAACTTATATACATTTGTTCAGCTTAGTATCTATATCTTGCATGCTCAGTACATTCCAAGTAATTACGCATACTCTGCGCTACATCCTTTCATGATGTAAGTTCGGGTACTCAACATCCAGATCACGCTTAGATCGATTCTCGGTCCACATTTCAGCAGCTTCAGTGGTGAGTCCTCATACTTCGAGGACAATAGACATGCTTTTCATTTTAGTCTTGTTATTCAGTTTTCAGTTTTGTTAGAGTTAGTTGGGGGGCCTGTCGCAGCAACTTAACTAAGTTAGAGGCTTTTCAGACATAGTAGTAGAATCCACTTGAATTGTTAAGTTTATCTCTCAGTTGTTATTAAACTCCTAGTATAGTTTATACATTCAGATTAGTTGGGGTTTTTCCCACTTTCCAGTTATCTATTATTTTAGCTTCCGCATAGTATATGTCTTATTCACTTAATCTCAGTATGCTTTATCTATGCCGAACACAGGGTTAGCTTGGGGTAACTCGTGATCCTAGGTCACGTGTTACGTCAAGGGGGTACCTCGGGGAATGACAAACTTAGTATCATAGCATTAGGTTCAAGAGTTCTAGGATGTTTGAAAGCCGCACTAAGTAGAGTCTTTTTCATGGGTGTAAAGTGCACCACATCTATGAGAGAGAGGCTACGAAGTGTTTTAACAAAAACTTCACTTTCTTTGTTATTTTTATCGCGTAGGTATGATCCTACTTCTCCTTTCTAATCCGTCATTATGCGTTTCAGATCATGCCTCATCGTACAGCTAACACACGAAATGCTAATGCACGCAATGCTAACACAGTCCCTCCAGTCCCGAACCATGAGGTTATGAATGCAAAATTTCGGAGTGCGATCCAGCTCTTGGCTCAGATTATGGCCAATCAGAACAATGAACAGGTCCCAGTTCCTACTAACATAAATGGTGGATCAGTTGCAACTAGGGTTCGAGACTTTGTTTGGATGAATTCGCCTGAGTTCCTTGGGTCGAAGGTTGGTGAGGACCCACATAAATTCATTGATGAGGTTAAGAAAATACTTGGAGTAATGCAAGTGACTATAACTAAGAGTGTTGAGTTAGCATCCTATCAACTGAGGGATGTGGCTCATATCTAGTTCACTCAGTGGAAAGATAACAGGGGTGCAGATGCAACTCCTGTGACTTGAGATTATTTTACTGGAGCTTTCCTAGACTGGTTCTTCCCAAGGGAATTGAGAGAAGCTAAGGCACAAGAGTTTATGAACTTGAAGCAGGGGTCAATGTTGGTCCAAGAGTACGGGCTGAAGTTTACCCAACTCTCTAGGTATGCTCCACACATGGTTGTTGATTCAAGGGCAAAAATGAGTAAATTCTTATTTGGGGTATCCGATTTGGTGAAGACTAAGTGCAGGAATGCTATGCTTCTAGGGTATATAGATATCTCCAGACTAATGACTCATTCTCAGCAGGTTGAGGGAAATAAGCTTAGGGAATTGACTAATGACAACAAAAAGGCCAGAACAGGAAATTATGAGTACTCAAAACAAAAGTCGGACACTGGAAATCGGTCGTAGTTTCACCAGAGGTCTACAGCCCCAGCACCTTCATCAGCTAGTGCTCCATCCCCCAGTTTTTGACAGGATCAGAAAGGTAGGGCATTAGGCTCTAGGTCTCAGGGGAGTGCTTCAGGTAACAGGACCTTGCCAACTTGTCCAAAGTGTGGTAAGAAAATTCCGAGCGAGTGTCTTGCAGGCAAGGAAGGGTGCTTTGGGTGTGGTCAGTCTGGCCATAGATTGAAGGATTGCCCTTCTGCCAGGCAGGGGCTAGGAGGTAACAACAATAGGGCTCATTCTACAACACCAGCAGGTCGCCCAACTCAGTAGGGTGCTTCGTCTGGTACAGGTGGCGGTCAATGCCAGAATAGGCTGTATGCTTTCCAGGCTCACCAAGAGCAGGAAGATTCTCCTGATGCGATCACTGGTACGTTACGAGTCTTTCATTTAGATGTTTATGCATTGTTAGATCCAGGGGCTTTACACTGTCTTTTGTAGCTCCTTATATAGCAGTAAACTTTGGTGTCAGTCCAGAAACTCTCTTAGAACCCTTCTCGGTCTCTACTCCAATTGGTGACCCAGTTATAGCTAGACGGGTATACATAAATTACCCTGTCATAGTCTCTCATAAAGTCACCTCAACAGATATTGTAGAGGTAGAAATGGTAGATTTTGATATCATTCTAGGCATGGATTGGTTACATTCCTATTATGCCTTAGTCGATTGTAGAACTAGGATCATTCAGTTTCAGTTTCCAAATGAGCCAGTCTTAGAATGGAAGGGTAGTAGCTCACTGCCTATGGGTCGATTCATATCTTACCTTAAGGCCAGAAAAATGATTTCCAAAGGGTATATCTATCATCTTGTTCGGGTTAATGATTCAAACTCTGAAACCCCAACTCTTGTGTCAGTCCCAGTAGTAAATGAGTTTCCAGAAGATCTTCCCGGAGTTCCTCCCTAAAGGGAAGTTGACTTCGGAATAGATTTCCTTCCAAATACCAATGGCTCCAGCCGAGCTTAAAGAATTGAAAGAGCAGTTGAAAGACCTTCTAGATATGGGCTTCATCAGACCTAGTATCTCTCCATGGGGTGCTCCAATATTGTTTGTGAAAAAAGAAAGATGGTTCTCTCAAAATGTGCATTGAATATCGACATTTGAACAAAGTCAGAATCAAGAATAAGTATCCCATCCCCAAAATTGATGACTTGTTCGACCAACTTTAGGGTGCAAGTTGTTTTTCTAAGATAGTCCTCAGATCCGGCTATCATCAGCTCAGAGTCAGAGATAGTGGTATTCCAAAGACAGCTTTTAGAACTCGGTATGGTCATTATGAATTTGTAGTTATGTCTTTTGGACTAACAAATGCTCCTGCAACTTTCATGGACTTGATGAATAGGATGTTCATACAGTATTTGGACTTGTTCATTATCGTCTTTATTGATGATATCCTCATTTATTCTCGGAGTGTGGAGGAGCATGCGACTCATCTGAGAGTTGTTCTGCAAACTCTCAAAGATCACCAGCTATTCACTAAGTTTAGTAAATGTAAATTCTGGTTACAGTCTGTCGCTTTCCTTGGTCACGTGGTATCCAGCGAAGGGATCCGAGTAGATTCTCAAAAAATTGAGGCAGTACAACACTAGCCCAGACCCACCTCTCCAACAGATATCAGAAGTTTTTTGGGTTTGGCTGGTTATTACAGAAGAATTGTTGAAGGATTTTCATCCATAGCTTCCCCATTGACCAAGTTAACTCAAAAGAAGGCCAAATTTCAGTGGTCAGATGAGTGAGAAAAGCTTCTCAGAACTGAAGACTAGGTTGACTACAACTCCGGTCTTAACTCTACCAGATGGTTGAGACAGTTATGTAATTTATTGTGATGCATCCAGGGTCGGCCTAGGTTGTGTGCTGATGCAGAGAGGTAAGGTCATAACTTACGCTTCTAGACAGCTTAAGGTCCATGAGAAGAACTACTCAACTCATGACCTCAAGCTTGCAGTCATAGTATTTGCCCTAAAAATTTGGAGACACTAATTGTATGGTGTTTATGTTGATGTGTTCACAGATCATAAGAGCCTACATTACGTGTTCACCTAGAAAGAATTGAATCTTCGTCAGAGGAGATGTCTTGAATTCCTCAAAGACTATGACATGAATCTGTTTTACCACCCAGGTAAGGCCAATGTAGTGGTTGATTCTCTCAGCAAGCTGTCTATGAGTAGTGTAGCACATATAGAGGTACAAAGAAAAGAGCTAGCCAAAGAGGTTCATCAGCTTGCTTGCTTAGGAGTTTGCCTTACAGACACATCAGATGATGGGGTGATAGTTCATAATGGATCAGAATCTTCGTTGGTAGTGGAGGTTAAGGAAAAACAAGATAGTGATCCTATAGTTGAGGTTTTCTCCCAAGGGGGAGATGGTGTGCTTCGATACAAAGGTCGCTTATGTGTTCATAATGTGGGTGAGTTAAGGCAGCAGATCCTTACAGAAGCTCATAACTCCAGGTATTCCATTCATCCAGGTGCCACTACAATGTACCATGATCTATGGGAAGTCTTTTGGTAAAATGGCATGAAGAGGGACATAGAAGACTTAGTGGCTAAGTGTCCTAATTGTCAACGGGATAGGGTAGAACATCAGAACCCAAGAGGTATGACTCAAAAGATTAGCATTCCTACATGAAAGTGGGAAGTGATAAACATGGACTTCATTACGAGTTTACCTCGTACTCGCAGACAGCATGACTCCATTTGGGTAATAGTGGACAGAGTTACTAAGTCTACTCACTTCTTGGTTGTCAAGACTGTAGATTCAGCGGATGACTACGCCAAACTCTACATCCATTAGATAGTCAGGTTACATGGGTTCCCTTGTCTATCATCTCAGATAGAGGTCCTCAGTTTACCTCTCATTTCTGGAAATAATTTCAGAAATGTCTTGGTACTCAGGTAAATCTCAGTACAACATTTCATCCACAGACGGATGGTCAAGCAGAGCGTACCATTCAGACCTTAGAGGACATGTTGATAGCTTGCGTGATCGATTTCAAGGGTAGTTGGGATGATCACCTACTTCTCATTTAGTTCGCCTATAATAATAACTTTCATTCCAGTATTCATATAGCCCCGTATGAGGCACTATATGGGCGTAGATGTAGGTCCTCGATTGGCTTGTTTGAAGTAGGTGAAGCAGCCTTAATTGGACCAGATTCGGTTCATGAGGCTATGGAGAAAGTTCAGCTCATCAGAGATAAAATAAAGACATCACAGAGTCGTCAGACGTCCTATGTAGATGTGAGGAGAAGGGACTTAGAGTTTGAAATCGGTGATTGGGTTTTTCTGAAGGTGTCACCTATGAAGGGGGTGATGAGATTTGGCAGAAAGGTAAGCTCAGTCCTAGATATGTAGGTCCTTACAGAATCTTGAAAAGGATTGGTAATGTGTCTTATGAGTTAGAGTTGCCAGTAGAACTAGTAGCGATTCATCTAGACTTTCACATTTCCTTGTTGAAGAAGTGTGTGGGTGATCCGGCATCAATAATACCATTAGAGAGTGTGGCTGTGAAGGATAGTCTCACCTATGAAGAAGTGCCAGTTGAAATTCTTGACCATCAGGTTTGTAGGTTGAGGAATAAGGAAGTTGATTCAGTGATGGTTTCGTGGAGGAGTCAGTCTGTAGAGGGAGCTACTTGGGAAGCAGAAGCATCTATGATGAGCATCCATGATGACCAAGTATCTTTATCTCTTTCCTTCCGATTCCGTTTCAGCTTGAGGTAATAGTTCCTCTCCGGTCTCTCAGTTTACTCTTGTGTAATTTAGTCTCAGCATCTTTTTACCTCAATTATTCCTGCATTTCAGCATATTTGCATGTTCTTGGAACTCAGTTCAGTTAGATATCAGTTTTCTAGTACTTAGTGGTAGGGATTGCAACTCCTTCTCTCCATACTCAGCTTGCTTAGACTTCATTCGAGGATGAATGTTCCCAAGGGGGAGATAATGTAACACCTCGGACCTCAAAATGAAGAAAATCCTAGTTTTAAAAAAACTGTTGTCAGTACCGATGGAACCACCCACGAATCGTAGGTAGAACCAAGGACCGTAGGTGAGGTTCCGTCGTTAAGGCCCAAATATGGATGGTCTCTGATCCCACCCACGGTCGACCAGTACAGTCCGTGGTTGGACCTACGGACTGTAGGTGAGGGTCAGCTGCCAATTGGAGGGAATTAGCTATTGGGTCAACTTCAAACGGTCATATTTTCTTGCACAAAATGAATTAGGTAGCCCATGACCTATCAAATTAAAGATAATTGAATCCTCTTTCCAACGCCATCGTGTTTGCTCAAATCCCAGCTTCGAGAAAAATGTTATGCTCATTTTAGTGAAGCCCTATCGGGCATACCATGAACCACGACCGCAATCGACGGTTGGTAGTCCAAACGACGGTCCGTAGGTCCCTCTGTGGATGGCCTTCGTCAGCTTTTAAGTTAGGGTCATTTAGGTCTTTTTCATATGCGTTGGAGCCCTTAAAATATGTCGTTTAATGCTTAAACTACGTCGTTTTACTTAGTCTAAGCCTAATAACTTGGTCAAACTTACCCAGAACCCTCATTCTCCAAAAATTATCCAAACTTGGAGCAAAAAGAAGAGGAAAAAGTCTACCAAAACCTCCCAAGAACAAGCAACAATGTTCTTCAAGGTTCAGCCCCAAAATCCAAAGGATTTCTTCGTAGATTTCGTCACCAGGTATGTGGGATTTCACTAGTGGGTTCCTTTCATCCACTAGGTCCCTAGAATTCAGTCAGTTCCTTGATTCTCCATATCTTGTTTAGACCTATGGTTTCTAAAACCTTGGATATTTGCTTTATTTTAGCTATTGTAGTATCCTAAATCAAAATAGGATGTTTCTTGGAAAGTTTGTTTAGTTCCTTGTATGAAACTCAAAACCCTAGTTTTGTAGATTCACTAGTTCATGAATTACACTTTCTAGGTCAGTTGAAAAGATAATCATGCTCCAGATTTCGAATGTTACATTCTCAGATTACATGTCAGTATTTTGAGCTATTCAGTAACTTAGCATTTCAGATACATTTGTGTCATATACATATTCAGTTGGGAGTAGACTTAGCACCGAGTTGGACTACGATTCAGCATACCCTCATAGTCCTAGAACTACGTGCCCCGTAGGAGTATAAATCCCCTTTTGTTGCGCATCAGATTTAGTGATCATGCCAGTCATGCCTTTATACCTCTGACAAGGTATATTTGGTCCTCTCGATGGGGCATATACATCGGACTCCACGTTTAGATCATGTGGTTTATGTCGGTTAATAGTAGCTCCCACAGTCAGATTCTTAGTGCATTTGATTAGGTTCCAGTATATAGTCCAACATTCAGTTCAACATGTTATTTTCATGATTTGTACTTGGTCATTGCATTCAGCTTAGTTTTTCAATTATGTTTCAGTATTTACATTCTTGCTCAGTTATGCTTTGTTCAGCTTATATATTTGTTCAGTTTAGTATCTAAATCTTACATGCTCAGTACATTCCAAGTACTAACGCATAATCTACGCTACATCCTTTCATGATATAGGTTCAGGTACTTAGCATCCATATCGTGCTTAGATTGATTCTCGGTCTACGTTTCAACAGTTTTAGTGGTGAGTCCTCATACTTCGAGGACAATAGATATGTTTTTCATTAGTCTTGCTATTCAATTTTCAGTTTTGTTAGAGTTAGTTAGGGGCATGTCCCAGCAACTCAACCCAGTTAGAGGCTTTTCAGACATAGTAGTAGAATCAGCTTGAATTGTTAAGTTTATCTCTCAGTTGTTATTAAACTCCTAGTATATTTTATACATTCAGATTAGTTGGGGTGGGGGGGGGGGGGGGGGGGGGGGGGGGTTTCCCACTTTCCAGTTATCTATTGTTTTAGCTTCCGCATAGTATATGTCTTATTCACTTATTCTCAATATGTTTGATATATGCCAAACACAGGGTTAGCTTGTGGTACTCGTGATCCTAGGTCTCGTGTTACGTCAAGGGGGTAGCCTCGGGGAGTGACAGAATCACCTAATACGACCTTATACATAAATGAAGAATGATGTGGGTCTTAGCTTAAGAATTTTCGAGATGTTACAGGAGCTCCACCAAAAGAACATCTTTTCTCAGTATAAAAATATTATCTTTTATAGTGAATAAATTGAAAACTTGATATTTTTCTTTCTCAACTCTCTTTTCACTGCAACAATATTATACTTCTCATCCTTCTCATACATAAATACTTTCTTTATATGGGTATAACATTTTTTTACAAGTGAATTCAAGAAAGTGGATGATAATTTAAGGTATAGTTAAATTATAGTGGAGTAATTTGTAAGAAATAACAAGGAACAGAACGCATCATAATAGTTACATGAATTATAAAGAATAATAACACAATAAATTTTCTCTACTATATATTCACTATAATATATCACATACTTTAATATTAAAATACACATAAACACCCACAAAGGCCACTCCTATAGAAAGCAACCTTTTAACTAGAGGTGTCAAAAATGAGCCCAATTATAATTGATTTGTCTAATTCGTCCAGAATTTTAAGAATTGAGTTCAAGATCATTTGAATTGGGTTCAATCTCAACCATTCAAGTCTTAACCCATTTAAGAGAATCCTCAATTGAACTCAATTTAATCTCTAATTTCAATCAGTTTTAAGACTCTTTATTTGCATTGATGTAATATATGTTTTTATATTGAAAGTAAATTACTATTTTCTTTTATATCTTTTAGGATTTATCTATCATTTGTAACAAATTTAAAAAAATTTATTGAGTTGAAATTCAAATTATGGTTATAAAGCTTAAATAACAATATATTAAAATTATTGAGAATAAACGGGTTATATTGGGCGGGTCAAGACTCAACCCGCTTTTAAGCTCATTTGAGCCCAACCCATTGAGTCCAAAATAAACTTAGGCAGGTCAGAACCCAACGCATTTTCTATTTTAATGCCTTTTAATATCTTTAATTTCAATCCAATTCGTTCATTGACACCCCTATTTTTTAACCGTCAAAGAGGAGTGTGATTGTTTAAATCAACAATAAGGAGAAAAAAATAATAGAAATTAAAGGAGAATCTTGGATATACGATTTATTTTTTCCTCGAAGTGTGAAAGCTATTGGGGAGATGATTAATTCACAGGTGGCAACCATACGAGAGAGTTTTTTTTTCTTTCAAATTGGAATAATAAATCTGAAAAGTATAAAAGGAAAGAGAAACAAAAGTCCAAAAAGATGAATATATAGAATATCTAGAAAAATACTTATCGTTCTAGTTTCTACAAGAAAAGCAACTACATCTAGATTGCTTTTAATTTATGAAAAACTTTTTGGTATTGATACTTCAATTATGTATTTGTTTTATTACCAACTTGCAATAGATGTGATTTATCCTTCTTTAATAAGAGATTTTAATGTAGATATCAAACACCAAATAGAAAATTTTAAAAAATAATTATGTATTTGCTTGACAACAAAGTTTTTAGTATTTTATTTTTCAAAGTGACTTTTCACTTTATTTGAAAATAGTTTTTTAACTCATTTTTCATTTTTAAAGTAGAATTTCAATACGTCAAATATGAATATTATTTCATATATTCTTTGCAAAGAATATAACCAAATACAATTCCAACATACTTAAATTTCGAATAAAATGAATTTGAAATCGATGAGGCCAAACACCTACTAAGTTTTTTGACCAAATAATGGCTCTGGTTTTTTTTTTTGGTTTTTTTTTTTTTTAAAATAAAATATATACTACAAGTTTTTAAAACGGAAAATGGTCAAAATGACATTGATGTAGATTAGAAATGGTTCAAAAATGTCCCCTAAAGTTATTTCTAGCATAACATTATTCTGCCAAAAATGACACAATTACATGATATTTAATTATTTTTTTATTATATATGTGAGGCAATTTTAAGCCTAAAAATAAAATTACGGGTAATTTTAATCCTTTAACAAAATAAAAATTAGGTTAAAATAAGACATTTTTGAATTATTTCTAATATGCTATGTAGATTTTCAATCGAATAAAATAAAAAAGAAACAAATTTGATTTACAAAGAAATGTTTTATGTTATTTATAATAGGGATAAGGGTATGAAAAATACCCCAATTTTGGTCGGATTTGTTGTTGCGATACTAAACTTTCATGAGGACCTATTACCTCCCTAGACTATTTAATACTGTATTTTAAACATATATATTTGCCCACGTGGACATAAAAAAATAATGCAAAATTATAAATAGTAATGTGTCCACGTGGGCACATATATACCTTTAAAATACACTACTAAATAGTTCAGGGGGGTAAAAAAATACGGAATTAAATAGTCTAGGGAGGTAATAGGTCCTTATGAAAGTTTAGTATCGCAACAGCAAATGCCGACCAATGTTGAGGTATTTTTTAGACCCTTATCCCTTTATAATATGTTATAGATTTCCGACCCTTTTATGCATAGAGAAGTAAGTTAGGAAGAGAAATACCTCTAACTACTATATATTATGAGCAAGAAGTTTGAAGAAAATTTACATGGTGTAAATTATTTATTCAAACTTTGATTGATCATAAAGTGTATTTAAATATTCCCATCATCAGCAGTGAATAACATTCTAAAGTAGTAGGAGTGATTGTTCCTCAACTCCAAGCTAGCTTTCGTCATAAAGTTTGGATTAAATTTTGAATCGTTAAATATTTTTAAGTTTTCAAAAATTGATTTTAGAAAGAAATTTTACTTTGATTCACAAAACATTATAAAATTAAAAATTCAAGTAAAATGAATGTTTAACACAGCTTTAAAGTTCGAAAATCACAACTTCAAATATTCAAATTTCACTTCAAAATTTACAATCATACAGAAGCTAAAACTATTTGTTGGTTATTTATCTAGCTATTTACCAACTCTAGTCAATAATTTGTACTTGTGATGATATAAGATTAATGAAAAACCTATAAAAAAACAAATTAATTTTCTTTTTATATATAATATATGTAAAAAAAAGTAAAAAAAAGTATAAATAATTTAAATGATACTACTTGGAATTAGTAAAATTGTCAAGCATATCGTCTGCTTATTAATTAGAGGTCCGGAGTTTGAAACCCTAATTGAATCCATGTGTTTGGAATTCTTTAGACCTTCCAATTGAATAGAGTGATAATAAAAGTTTCTAACATTCTTAAAAAATATTTTAGCATAACATAAGCGAATTTAATATTTCAAATTTATCAACAAGGGTTGTGGTGGAGTGCTAAGTACTTTTTCATTCTTAATCAGAAGTTTTAGGTTTGAGTGTCGTCCTGGATATGGAGTTGTCTTTGTTAGGAAGCATTTTACTCCTGAGACATTTCGGCGCAAATTCAAATTTAGCCGAACTCTAATACAAGTATGAAGACACTGAATAGAAAAAAAAATTTAAAAAAAAGCTCCAAAATTGAAATAGTAAAAAGTTACTCTTCTTATGTGATTTGCAAATTTCTGGACATGCTGGCTTGATGCTATTGCTCTTTTATTTGTTTACTTTTTAAAATATCAAAATGTCATATAGTTGAAGGAAAATTTTGGGTATACCATTGATAAGGACCATTACAGCCTAACTATACGTTAAACCACCCTCCTTCATCCTATGAGACTAATAGTGGTGGGAGGTGGAGGGGGAATAACTTTAAAAGTAGGAAAAGAATTATATAAGAAAATTGACATATATACCTTTAATAGAATTAATTATCTACTTTCTTCTTCTTCCAGAGAATTAGAATAGTATTAATGGAGTAATTTTTAAGTATTTGTTGTGGGTAAACAAAAAATCTTCGATGTTTGTGACTGTTGACTTTAGTAAGCATAAAAAGAATTCACTGTGATTGATATAAGGGGGGCGTCAATAGGACGGTTATATTATCTCATTTTTTTTGGATATTTTATAATGTATAATAAAAAATAGATTTTTAAAACCATTCCAATTATGTTAATTTGTTTCGGTACGGTTCGATTAATTTTCAATTTTTTTTTTTACTTTTAAAGTATCACTTCAAAATATATCATTATTAAAATATATTTTTTCACAAGTGTATTCTTGAAGAAGCATTTCAATTCTTTATCGAGAAGCTAAATATGTAAAACCTTATAAAGGTATTGTTTGATCTTAAACTTTTAATAGGAGTGTTTGCATAAATTTTCTGTATTGTTTGATGACATCTATTATAGTTTTAAAGGACAAAGGTCCAAAGTCATCACCAGAAGTCTAGGACCTAGGCTATATTTATATTTGAAAAATGTTTAAAATATATTTATATATAAAATTTAACATATTGTTAATATATAAATATATTTGCATAGATGTAAGGTTATTCGTCTCGATACGAATTTTTTTTGACTTTTTTATAAATTAAAAAGATCATTCCAATTGTTCGGTATAATTATACACTTAAATAAAAATCTATAATTTTATTAAAGAAATGATATAAATTGATTCGATACGGTTTGATTCGATTAGGTTAATTCGGCCATTTTTTCATATTCTCTTGACCCACATATAAGGACGAAAGACTTGTGGGACCTATTCATCTAATTTGATCTTTTCATTAGTCGGTGTTCTATGTTTCTTTCTATATCTACACGTAATAATTCATCCGATACAAATAATATAATTTCACTTCCTTTGTTTTTACTTTTGAAACTAAAACTCTTCCTTGTTTTATTTGATGTTTTTTAAAAATAAAAAAATAGTAAAAGTGCTTATTCAATATGCTATTTATTGTTAATGTGGCTCCAAGGTTATTCACTACCCTTCTGGCTAAGAGAATCTCATCTTTTGTGGTAAATCAATTTCTGTTTTAAATAAAAATGTTATAAAATATTATGATATGGATGTCCACTACACCAAGAAGTTACTATGACTAATTATCTGCATTACTTCCCTCCATTATGGAGATAACCTCCATCTTTATTACTAATATTCTTGTAACCTTTCACTTCCATAACCTCCTTTATTATATTCATGTTTATGACATACCTTTTGTATGCCTCTATGTTACACTATAAATAGAGGCATAAGGATTCATATTGTAGACACATAAAAATTTGGTGAACACTTAAAAGAAAGAAAGTTATCTTATATTGTTCTTCTTGTCTTATATTCTTCTTGTCTTCATCTTTATATTGTTCTTTTGTTCTTATGTTTTACAACACGTTATCAGCACAATTGTTTTACCATTGAAGGATTGAAGCAAAGTAAATATAAAGATAATCGAAGGTAAAAATAATTATGTTTATTTTTCTCTCGAGAACAAGCTAAGGTAAATTACTATAAAATCTATTCAATATTTTACTTGTGACTATGCTTCATTGATTTTCTAACCATCTCAAAATCATATGTGTCTAGCAAGTGTTTTTACTTTGATCAGGCTTTAAATTTGATCACTTATTTATATAAAAAGTAAAGATAGTTTTGTAAGTTAATAATTCGTAAAGACATTGTTATTTTTTATCTTGTTTTATTAAAATGTAGATCATGTTCTACATATTTTTATTAATTTATTGTAGAGGCAAGTTTTTAAATTATGTATCATAATTAAAAAATTTATGGCTACCGTAATTGATAATATTTTATAAAGGGCTTGAGGGCCAGTCCTAGTATATTGTGGCCTATTATACTATTGGTTGAGGGGTAAGACAATGGATTCAAGTTTTACTTTATTAAAAGAATAAGACATCGAGTTATAAGTCTCGGTGCACCATGATGAAAAGAAGTTGGGTTTAAGTCCCATCGATTTATGGCCAAAGACACCTTTATATGGGTAAGACATTGGATTTTAAGTCATATTGCACCATAGTGATAATATGATTATGACTAAGGCAAAATGATGAACTTTTGGTGAAAAGTCATGAAATCCGTCCATAGATTTCCTTTTCAGGGACCACAAGAATTAGAACAATACAAAAGAAAGTTAGGGATGAAGAATGCTTATTGTAACAGTTCAGATAAGATCTGGTTATTCAGGGTAGATGATTGGAAAGGGGAAGTAGTTAGAGACAATGGACAACACCTCACAGTGAAATTCAGTAGAAATAGCTTTGAGATTCTGATAATAACAGTTTATGCGAGATGTGCTGCTATTGAAAGACTAGAGCTATGGGAGGAGCTAGAGGCTATTGCAGAGGAAAATAATCTCCCATGGATAGTAGGGGGTGATTTTAACATCATCTTAAATGAAGAAGAGAAGCAAGGAGGCCTGAATTTTACTCAAATGTGAGGCTCTAGATTTTAGTCAATGCATAAATAATTGCGCTCTAACGAAATTAAAGTGAACAGGCAGTAGATTTACATGGTGGAATGGAAGAATTGAAAGGGAGTGCATTTTCAAGAGGCTTGATAGAATCTCGGGTAACCAAGAATTTTTCAACCGGCTACCAACAAGTGCAGTTCAACACTTAGTGAGGCAGGGTTCTGATCATACCCCTCTTCACCTGGTTTGCAACTCGGAGGAAGAGCTTGTGGTGAAACCATTCAAGTTCTTAAACTTTTGGACAAAACATCCAGATTTTAAGAAAGTTATAGAGGAAAATTGGAAAATAGACTTTGTAGGGAATCCTTTCATTGAATTTCAGACAAAGATAAAAAAAGTAAAGGGGCACTAGCAATTTGGAGCAAGGCGACTTTTGGAAATATATTTCGACAAGTAGCCACGCTGGAAGATGAAGTAAGGGTCAAAGAAATTCAATTAGAAGTGAACCCAACTCTTGAGAATAGAGAAGAATTGAAGAAGTCAGAAGCGGAATTAAAAAAGTATCTTCATGTAGAGGAAGAGTTTTGGAGGCAAAAGGCACGAATGAAATTGTTCCAAGATGGAGATAGAAATACGAGGTTCTTTCATAATTATGTTAAAGGAAGGAGAAAGAGGCTTCACCTGGCAGAAATACAAACGGAAGAGGGGGATATCGTCAACTCAAGTGAGAATATTGGGGCAGAGGCAGTATCTTTCTTTGAGAATCAATTCAAGGAAGAGAGGGTCTCAGAAGATGAAGGAATGTTGAATGTGATACCAAAAATGATCACCACTGGGCAAAATGAAGAGATGGGCAGGGTTACTAACATTGAAGAGGTAAAACATGTGGTTTTCAATCTAAATAGAGACAGCACAAGCGGACCTGATGGTTTTTCGGGCATATTCTTTCAAAGTTGTTGGGATATCATTGGGGAAGACACAACAAGAATGTTTAAAGCCTTTTTCTGTGGGCAAGAATTCCCAAGGTTCATCACACACACCAATTTGATTCTTCTACCAAAGAGAGAAAATGTGAAAAGATTAACAGATTTAAGGCCAGTGAGCCTGTGTACGTTTGTTAGCAAGATCATTTCTAGAGTGTTACATGAAAGAATTGCTACAGTACTTCCAGGCATTATATCGAAGAATCAATCAGGATTTGTAAAAGGAAGAAGCATTACGGAGAATGTTCTTCTAGCACAGGAGATTATTAGAGACATTAATCTGAGAAAGAAGTTCCATAATGTGGTGGTTAATCTTGATATGGCAAAGGCGTATGATAGAGTATCTTGGGTGTTCCTCACTAAGGTATTAAGGAGGTTCGGATTTTCAGAAATCATCATAGATATGGTCTGGCGTTCACTCACCAATAATTGGTACTCTGTGATGGTGAATGAAAAGGCCTTTGGTTTTTTCCAATCCTCAAGAGGACTAAAACATGGTGATCATTTATCTCCAACTCTATTTATAATAGCAGCTGAGGTATTGGCAAGGGGACTAAATAAACTGCATGAAGAGGCAGATTTTAAGGGATACGGAATGCCTAAATTGAGTCCTCATATAAACCACTTATCATATGCTGATGACACAATCCTTTTTTGCTCAGGGGACAAGAAGTCAATTGGGAAAATGGTGGACGTACTTAAGAAGTATGAGATGGTTTCGGGGCAAATGATCAATCTAAACAAGAGCTTTTTCTACCTACATGACAAGACACCTCTAATTGTAGGGGTAAGACTAAGGAGGATGACAGGAATTAGACATGGAAACTTTCCTTTCACCTACCTAGGTTGCCCAGTGTACTATGGCAGAAAGAAGAAAGCCTATATTGAAGAACTGGTGAAAAAAGTTAAAAATAGGGTGTTAACGTGGCACAACAAATGGTTATCTTATGGGGGAAATTCATACTAATAATGAATGTGTTGCAATCCATTCCTATTTATTTACTCTTTGCTATGAATCCCCCTAGGAAAACTATAGACCAATTGCATCAGATTTTTGCAGGCTTTTTTTAGAGCAAAACAGGTGGAGGAAAAGGAAAACATTGGATAGCATGGGAGGATATGTGCTACCCTAAGGAGGAAGGGGGAATTGGATTCCGATCATTGCATGAAATCACCAAACCTCTATTTGGAAAATTGTGGTGGACATTTAGAACATCCACATCATTATGGAGTAATTTTATGTGGAATAAATATTGCAAAATACATCTTCCTCTTATTGCCAAAGGGACTGGTGCGTCTCATGTATGGAGGAAAATGTTGGAAGTTAGAGAAGAGGTGGACCATTATATATGGTGGCAAATCAAAACAGGAGAAACAAGTTTCTGGTTTGATAATTGGACAAAACAGGGAGCATTATACTACATTGAGGACCAGAATGTAGAGGAAGAAGAAGTAGAGGTAAGAAAGTTCATAGTAAATGGGGAATGGGATAGAAATAAACTAGAGAATTACTCTCAGAAGAGATGATTGAACACATCCTGGAGAATATCATACCCAAAGTGGAGGAATGTGCAATGGATAGGCCATGGTGGATGGGCAACTCTTGTGGAACCTTTATTGTGAAGTCTTCCTATGAGTGTTTAAGACACAAAAAAGAGAAAGGCTAGTGGTGGAATAGCATTTGGAGCAGGGGTGTTCCTTTCAAGATCAATTTTCTCCTATGGAGAAGTTGGAAAGGAAGAATAGCTACAGAAGACAATCTTCAAAGAATGAGAATTAACATGGCTTCAAGATGCTATTGTTGCAACAACCATGAACATGAGACAATGATTCACATATTTCTAACAGCTCCCATAGCTACTAAGTTGTAGAAGCAGTTTGCTACTTGTGCAGGTATCGGAACTGATGGAGGACTACGACAAATACTCACACGGTGGTGGAAAGCAACAAATAAGCCTAAACTGAAAACAATCTTTCAAGCAATACCAGCAATATTAATGTGGGAATTGTGGAAAAGAAGGAATGCAAGAAGAAATGGGAAAGAGGTGACATATGGGGAGCTTTATCAGCCGTGCCAAAATAACGTTTTTCAACTAACAAAGACATTGTTCCCATGGATTAATGTCCCAAAAAGTTGGGAAGGATTAGTTGAGGTCTTAAAAAGATACAGACCAAAACTAGATTATCATGTTGTTTCCTGGAATAACCCACCAATGGGTTGGGTAAAATGTAACACAGACGGAGCAAGCAGGGGAAATCCGGGGGAAAGCTCATATAGCTTCTGCATCAGAAATAATGAAGGTGATCTACTATATGCTGAAGCACAAAATATTGGACAAGGAACAAGTATGGAGGCTGAAATCAGGGGTATTCTCTGTGCTTTGAAATATTGTAAACACAACAACATTTATAATGTTGTTGTGGAAATAGATTCATTGAGTTTAACTAAGATGATTCAGAGAGAATGGAAAGTTCCTTAGAGTCATATAGAGGATCTAGAAGACATACAAGTTCTACTAAGAGAAACAAATGCAAGAATCAACCACATATTCAGGGAAGCAAATCAGCTAGCAGACAGTTTAGCCAATGAAGCTTTCAGGAAAAATGATAGGACAAAATGGCATAATTTTCAGCAGCTACCTTCGAAATGCAGAAAGATACTGAACACAGACAAGTCAAACATTCCAACAATAAGGATAAAGGCAAGAAAAATCATAGCACAAGTTAGATAAACAAGAACATGATGTACATCAGATGCATTGTCTTCAACAGATTTCACAGCAATGTTATTTACAGAAGAAGAGTCTTCCAACAAAGGGCTTACACAGCTAAGAATACAAAGCTACCTAGCTAGACAAAGACAACTTACTTAAAGTTTTTCCATACAAAATCAGGTCCTCGAGCTTGAATGGGGAATCACAGAGCCATGGTTGGATGGGAATTCCAGAAGGAAAGACGACAAGAACAGTGGTCTCTTCATTGACTGCAAAGAGAGAGTCAAAATGATAAAAGGAAAGGAGCTGATACACCAGAAGAGAAAGGAGGAAATCAGAAATGGGAAAATAATCAACATACCTTGGTGAGCTGATGGAGGAGATCGGAAATGAAGGAAGAGGAAGAATACAATTTAGATACCCTATGTTTTGGGTCTTGTCATAAATGCCTAAAATTGCATTTTTGGGGACTGAGCTGCTGTTTGGGACTGGTCCTATTTTGTGGATCAACATATGTTTGTACATAATGGATTATAGAATAAAAAGAGCTTAATGCTCCAAATTTAATTTTTTTTTAAAGATGTGGTAGCAGTGTATAATATGTCTGAAAGATGACAAGTGATTTCATGTATGAATATGAGTGTGGTAAAATGTTAATGGTCATCATTGTGATAATTAAAAGGAAGAACAATATAGGTTCTTAAGATGGTCCTTCAAAATGTGAAGGTAATTTTTGTCATCAAAGTGGTATGAAAGGTTATTGGGCACATTGTTGTTGGTGGAATCCAATTTGAAAAGTTTTGAAAATCCTCCATCAAAATAAAGTAATACAAAGTGGTAGTACATTTAGTACAGTTGACCTTTCAAAGTGATGTTGATGTGAGTCACTTAAATTTGATAATATCAAAGCATGACAATGAGTTTCTAATAAAAACTTGTGGAACATGTACAAATGGTTATGATCCATTTCTTGAAGAAAATGTGACTTGTATTCGTATGGATAAGGACATGTTGATGTATGATAAGATAAATGTCACATCTCACCTCTACGGGAGGTTTGAGAGATTGAAAAAAAAAAATTGACATAAATGGTCATTTACTTTGAGTACTACACAAATATTGTGGTATGTTTTATCATGAACTATTGGAGGACAAAAGAAAAAAATAATTCATTTCTATAAAGGTTGTGGCCAAGACCAAAATAAATGTTGTTGTGTGGCAACACAAATTTGTCATTGGTTGTCAAGAAATAAGTCATGAATGTAAAATTTTTAACCATGATAATAATATTAATCTTCTCCTTGAAGGAGATGTCACGACCCAAGTCTACACTCTGGACGTGACTTGCACTCAAGAATCATTATTGGTCTCCAAGCGAACTCTCATTCTGGCTAACTACAAGTGGAAGACTAACTCAAGCATACAAAAGCTCAAAAATTGAATTAAATTCAAATACTCAACTTTAAAATAATTTGAACAATACTCAATAGATAAACTCAGAGTTTGTAAAAACAACTCAAAGAAGGTACATACTGAAAACTACTAAACTTTGTCTATCTATGAAGCCTATACTATTACAGAAGGATATCGAAACAAGACACACGACATTTCAAAACTACTAACTGTAAGATAAGGTGAAGTCCTCCGGAACGTAAGAAGGCTCACCAAAGTTGACTGGAATATCCCATGACCTCAACAAAACGTCTGCTAATGATCCTGAATACATGTATCTGCATCATGAAACGATGCAAGCCAAATGGCTCAGTACATGGAATGTACGAGCATGTAAGGAGAATTCTAAAGTATAAACATAAGCTTGAACTGATGGAAAAAAACATACTTACCTCTTCTCAACTCACTCAACTCAAAGAAACATAGTTCAACTCAATAAATAAGAGACTCGACTCTGTGAAATATAGTTCAACTCAACTAAGAGAAATAAGGCTCAACTCAACAACAAATATTCAACTCTGGATAAAGCAACAATAAAAGATGCAATATATGAAAAGCTTTTAAAATAGTAGATAGCAACGCAATGTATTGAAGAATACAATAATAACTCAGTTTGTATGCAAGGATACAAAATTAACTCTGTTTGTATATGAAAATACAAAATAAACTTTGTGTATATAAGAATACAAAATATATCTGTGGGAGTTTCTATAACCGAAAACCATCCCTATAAGCTATGTGATGATACAACCTCTCGTCCACGCTGCCAGAATTGTCCTATACTTTGTCGGGGTATAGAACTCCTCAACTAAGTGGATCCACTAGTCTATGCTAAAAAGCATTAAGGAATCATCTAAAAAGTATGACCCTTTCTACCCACGTTGGCTACGTGGTTTATGGGGGTTGTGAGTTGTCTGAACTCTCCCCCATATCGGTGCTCAGTACTACTCCCAAAATATAACTAACTCATATGTTTAAAAACATAACTCTTTCTGTGGTTTGAGAATATTACTCAAAATCTTTCTCTAAAAAGAGATGGTACTCGACTACTCAAAACTCTTTTGGAAATCTCAGTTTCCTCCTCTTTAAAATGTGAAAACATTTACTCTTGGGAATACCTAGTTCCCATATATCATTTTTAAAGAAAATGAACTCAACTCTACTATTTCTCAACTCAAGTGCTCAAGTCTTAAAACAAATTTAGAAATATTTGTAAAAGACTTGTCAAAATAAGGTTCATGCTGAATTATGGACGTGAACGACTCAATTCAAGGTCTTCATGATATTACTCATCTCAAGAATATTCAACTCATAGGGTCCATGCGGAATTATGCGCATGAACAACTCAACTCAAGGACTTCATGGGTAACATGTAATAGTTCCATGATTAGGAATATAATCTCAAAAGGGTTAGGAACTCAATACTCAAGATTTAGAACTTGAAGATACTACTCCTCTCAAAGATACTCAATTTATGAAGTTCATGCGGAATTTATGAGCATGAACGACTCGACTCGAGGGTCTCCATAACAATATGGAACTCATGTATATGACTCTTCTCATTCTCATACTTACTTCCTTAAAACTTCATTCAAATCGATAGTTGATCTCAAAGGATTCACAATTGAACTCAAAAACTTTCTTGAATTCTACTCTTAACTCCTTCTTGAATTTGAATTATGAATTCAAGAGTTATGGTTCATGATATGAAGGATCTCGTTATGAAAATATAGACTCATGAATACACTCTCCTCATTCTTATACTCACTTGCTCGAGTCTTGAAACTAGTTATTTGAATTTGTAGAAGACTTCTCAAAAAGACTCAAAGGGACTTTCACAAAATGTTCGAAAGAACTCTCAAGACTTAACTCTTAATTCTACCTACCTTGAATTTGAATTATGAATTCAAGGTTATGGTTCATGTTATGAATGATTTATATGTGTTTAGAAGTAGTTTAGAGTGTTTAGAAACGATAGGGCTTTAAGGTACCCTTTTAAAGGACTCAAACGGGAAAAACGACGGAGAAATGGTGAGGCAGGATCGAGTTGTGGTTAGGGCGCACTGGCTGGTGCAGGGCACCAGGCCCCAACCCAGAAAACCCCGATG
The DNA here is from genome assembly GCF_000226075.1 of Solanum tuberosum. NCBI lineage: Eukaryota > Viridiplantae > Streptophyta > Magnoliopsida > Solanales > Solanaceae > Solanum > Solanum tuberosum. The sequence continues at coordinate 569,613 of NW_006239099.1, read as the reverse complement.
ATTTTTCTTTCTCGTTTTCTGATCTTAGCTCGCCTAGAATCGAATGATTTCTTCCCCAATCACTTAGATTCGAATACACAACCAAAGTACACAAGAATCTACTCTACAACAACTCTTAAAATACATACGATTATCTCAAGAACTCATCGAAACCCTAACAATCAAGATTATGAAAGGAATTTTAAGAAAACACTTCAAGAACTCAAATCCTTCAATTTTAAGAACGAATTCGCTTTGAAAATAACATGATTGGTGTGTGGGTGAACGAACCCAACACTATGAGAACTCACATACCTCTTAGGATAAAATCCTTGGCGAAAACCCCTTGAAGATCACAAGAATATTGATCATCTTGAACCTTCCCTATTCTCTCCTCTTTTCTATTTTTTTCTCTTCTTGAACTCTCTTCTAAAACCCTAAGCGTATTTGGATTTATGAAAACTGACCCACATCAAATTTCCCCCCAACATTGTCACTCCCCGAGCCTATACCTTAGGTGTGGCTGACACTCGAGAACCATTGTTGGCCCTAAGAGAACCCTTGGTCTGGCTTACTTAACTCAGCGGAAGACTTTATGCATATTTATAATGATCAAAAACACTATACTCACTTGAATAAGAAAAAACTGAGAATGCTTAAAAGTCAAAGATTCAACTTGGCCAAAATGGCAACTCAAGTCTTAACATATGAAATGATAAAGTCAATGAAAAGACTAAAGAACTAATATCTGACTATCTATGAAGCCTCAAAAACAACTGAGATGGATGTCGGGACAATCACACGACATCCTAATGAACTAACAAAGTAACTGATAGTAATAAAATGAGTCCTCCGGAATGCAAGGAGGCTCACCAACTTATTCTGGAGTGCTCACTGGATCAACGATGCGCTGGATGCTGATCCTAGTTACCTGTGTCTGTATCATAAAAAGATGCAGGCCAACTAACATCAGTACATTGAATGTACAGGTATGCGAGTTGGAATGCTAAACACAACATAGGCATGAAAAGAATCTGAAGAACTTACCTTGCTCAATTCAACTTAACATAACTGAACTCATTTCAATATAAAGCAGTTTAAAATAAGTGCAATATAAAGAAAAGCAGTTTAAAACATGATGTCAACTCTGTATGTATGCAAACATACATATAACTCTGAAATATATGTAAAAATACAATAAACTATGTATATAAGAATCCAATTACTTCTGTGGGAGTTTCTCTAACCGACAACCATCATGTAAGAGCTATTGCGATGATACAACGTTTTGCCTCACGCTGCCAGGGTCGTCCTATACCTTGCCGAGGGTGTAAAGCCTGAACTACTAAGTGGATCCACTAGTCTATGCTATAAAGCACTAAAGGAATCATCTAAAAAGTATGACCCTTTTCTACCCATGGTGGCTACATGGTTTATAGGGGTTGTGACTTGTTTGAACTATCCCCCATATCGGTGCTGAATACTACTCCCAAAAATATGATTTTAGCTCTTATGTTTCAAACATACTTATTTTTGTGATTTGAGATTAGTGCTCAAAAACTTAGCTCAAAGTCTATCTTGGAAATCAAAGTTTCCTCTCTTGCTTCATTTAAAAAGCGATTACTCTTTTTTGAAAACTAGCCCGAAGGCTTTTTGGAAATTGAGGTTTCCTTTCTTATTTAAATGTGAAAACATTTTAAACCCTTTGGGAATACATAGTCCCCATATACTTTTGAAGAAATGAACTTCAAACTTTACTCTTTAATCTTTACTAAATTTGAACGTTAAGCCTTAAAACAAAGATAAAACATTTGGAAAAGACTTTTGGAAAACTCTAAGAACTTCTCTTGACTTTGATCTTACCTTTCCTTGAATTGGATTATGGATTCAAGGTTCATCATATCATGTTTATGGATGATTTCATGATGTTTAGATGTACCTTAGAGTGTTGGAATGAACTAGAAAATATAGGTACATTGCTAAGGAACAAGTACGAAATGGTGGGGAACGAATGGGGAGAATTGGTGTCCCTAGCGCTCTGAGAGGAGCGGGGCGCCAGCCCTCAAAATTTAGAGAACTAGTTGGGGTGCTCTTGCTAGCTCTTCGCCCCAGAGTCCCACATTCAGAGACTGTTTTGGGGCCCACTGAGAGGCGTGGTGCCCCAGCCCCTTCCCCAGAAAATCCCGAATTTTCTTCTTCGTTTTTCAACTCTAAACCCTCTAATTTCACTTAGTTCTTTCCCCAAACACTTAGAATCATTTATAATATCAATATATGGTAGATTGAAACCGATATTACACCCGGAAAACATGAATCAAAGCACAAGAAACTTCAACAACACAACCCATAAGAATTCAAACGAAACCTTCAACAATGTTCATCAAGAACTCAATTTCTAAACTTTCAAAGTCTTAAATTCGCTGAATTGAATCATGGTTGGAACGTGGGTGAACTAACCCAATGCTATGTGATCTCACATACCTTGTAGGGATCACCCCCGACCAAATCCACAAGCTAAACTCGACGATCTTGACAAATCTTGCTTCTCTTCTCCTTTCTTCTCTTCTTTTCTCTTTTCTTCAAGCCCTAATGTATTTTAGTAAAAGCGTAAACTGATCTAATTCTGATTAGACCCTAACTTAATTACCAAAAACGAAATAAAATAATTGGGCAAGGAAAAGACCAAACTACCCTTTAAAAATCCGGATTGGACTTTCCTTATTCCAACAGCCCAACTTCCAAAGGGCATAACTCACTCATACAAACTCAGAATCGTGCAAACTCAGTGGCATTGGAAACATCATTCCAAGATATTTCCTACCATATCTGGAAGTACACGTAACACATCCTGAGCTAGGATTTATGGCCGTTTGAAGTTGGCCAAAACTCAAGTTATTCTAACTTAACAAAATTTCCAAATTTTCATTCTTCCCAAAAATGTATTTTCAATTATTAGCTTCTTCCTAGTTATTTCAAATTGCGAGATGTTACAATATCT
>NW_006239099.1:564574-566334 GCF_000226075.1 Solanum tuberosum | reverse complement strand
AATTAACCGATGCTAACTCTTGGGGTAGCTCCAACTCATAAGCTACATTGTCAATCCTCTTGGATATTCGATAAGGTCCAATATACCGGGGACTAAGCTTCCCCTTCTTACCAAACCTCATAACACCCTTCATGGGTGAAACTTTTAGATATACCCAATCATCTACTTCAAACTCTAACTCCGTTCTCCTAACATCAGTGTAGGATTTCTGACGACTCTGTGCCGTTTTCGACCTCTCTTGAATCACTTTCACCTTCTCCATAGCTTGATGAACTAAATCTAGTCCTATCAACTCTGCATCACAAACTTCAAACTATCCAATAGGAGATCTGCATCTTCTCCAATAAAGAGCTTCATAATGAGCCATTTGGATGCTAGAGTGGTAACTATTGTTGTAAGCAAACTCAATGAGAGGTAGGTGATCATCCCAATTACCTTTGAAACCAATCACACAAGCCCTAAACATATCTTCTAAGGTCTGAATAGTGCGCTCTGCTTGCCCATCTGTCTGAGGATGAAAGGTAGTACTTAAGTTCACCTTTGAACCCAAGACTTTTTGGAATGACTTCCAAAACTGTGCAGTAAATTGCGCACTTCTGTTTGAAATAATGGAGACCGAAACCCCATGAAGTCTTACCACCTCTTGAAGATACAACTTAGCATAATCTTCTGCCGAATGAGTAGTCTTTACAGGCAAAAAGTGGGTTGATTTGTCATTCTATCGACAATCACCCAAATAGAATCGTGCTTCATGCGAGACCTTGGTATACTTGTGATGAAGTCCATATTAATCATCTCCCACTTCCATTCTAGAAGTTCTATATTCTGAGCCAAACCATCGGCCTTTGGTGCTCTACTTTAACATGTTGGCAATTTGGGCACTTAGCAACAAATTCTGTCATGCCCTTCTTCATACTATTCCATCAATACACCTCTCTCAAATCACGATACATCTTTATGGAACCCGGATAAATGGAATATCTGGAGCTATGAGCTTCCTCCATGATCCTCTCTTGGAGTCCATCCACTATTGGTACACACAATCTACCTTGATATCTCAATACACCATCTCCCCCTTTTTCAAAATCCATTACTTTTTTCTTATGAACATTTGCCTTCAATTTAAGCAAAATGGGATCTTGGTCATGCTTTTCTTTCACTTCTGACACTAATGAAGATTCATCCCCATTCATCACCACTACTCCTCCTTCTGTGGAATCCATTAGTCGGACTCCTAAGCGTGCAAGTCTATGCACATCTTTCGCTAACTCTCTCTCTTTTCCTCATCAACATGGGCAGTACTACCCATAGACAACCTGCTTAAAGAATCAGCAACAACATTAGCCCTACATGGGTGGTAAAGAATACTCATGTCATAATCCTTGAGTAATTCTAACCACCTCTTTTGTCTGAGATTAAGCTCTTTCTAACTAAACACATACTGAAGACTCGTGTGATCGGTGAACACATCCACATGAACACCATAAAGATAATGGCACCATATTTTCAAAGCAAATACTACGACAGCCAACTCTAGATCATGGGTTGGGTAATTCTTCTCATGAACTTTCAACTCTCTAGAGGCATAAGCTATGACTTTGTCATTCTGCATTAACATGAAACCCAAACCAACTCTAGACGCATCACAATAGACAACAAAGCCTTGCGTACCTTTTGGTAAAGTCAATACTGGGCAGTAGGCAACCTCTTTTTCAATTCCTGAAAGCGTTTCTCACAAGCTTCAGACCATTGAAACTTAA
>NW_006239099.1:535010-563160 GCF_000226075.1 Solanum tuberosum | reverse complement strand
TTAATACACAACCCAAGCCAACTCTAGATGCATCACAATACACCACAAAACCTTGAGTACCTTCTGGTAGCGTCAAAACTGGAGCTGTAATCAATCTCTTTTTCAATTCCTGAAAGCTTTTCTCACAAGCTTCAGACCATTGAAACTTAATTATCTTCTGAGTCAATTTGGTCAAAGGAGACGAAATGGACGAGAACCACTCTAAAAACCTTCTATAATAGCCCGCCAAATCCAAGAAACTCTTAATATCAGTTGGAGATGTGGGTCTAGGCCAATTCTACACTGCCTCAATTTTCTGAGTACCAACTTTAATCCCCTCTCCAGACACAATGTGGCCTAAGAATGCCACAGACTCAAGCCAAAACTCACACTTAGAGAACTTGGCATATAACTCTCTATCTTTCAAAGTTTGGAGAACTATTCTGAGATGACTAGCATGATCTTCTTCATTCCTTGAATAGATTAGTACGTCATCAATGACGACGATAACAAACATATCTAAATAAGGTTTGAAAACTCTATTCATAAGGTTCATGAACGCTGCAGGTGCATTAGTTAAACCGAACGACATGACCAGAAACTCATAATGACCATAACGGGTCTTGAACGTTATCTTGGGAATATCACATTCCCTTACTTTCAACTGATGATAGCCAAATCTGAGGTCTATTTTCGAAAAACAAGAAGCACCTTGAAGCTGATCGAAACGTTATCTTGGGAATATCACATTCCCTTACTTTCAACTGATGATAGCCAAATCTGAGGTCTATTTTCGAAAAACAAGAAGCACCTTGAAGCTGATCGAAAAGATCATCAATTCTCGGAAGAGGATGCTTATTCTTGATGGTAACCTTGTTCAACTGACGGTAATCTATACACATCCTAAGGGAACCATCTTTCTTTCTCACAAATAAAACCGGAGCACCCCAAGGTGAGACATTTGGTTGAATAAAGCCCTTATCTAAGAGATCATTTAACTGCTCTTTAAGCTCTTTCAACTCTGATGGTGCCATTCTATATGGAGGAATAGATATAGGACGAGTATCTGGGAGGATATCAATACCGAAGTCTATCTCTCTCAGGAAGGACTCCGGGAAGTTCATCAAGGAAGACTTCTGGAAACTTTTCTACTACAGGAACTGACTAAATATGAGGTATCTCAACACTAGAGTCATTAACTCGGACTAAGTAATAGACGCAATCCTTAGAAACTAACTTCATTTCCTTAAGGTACGAAATGAAACGACCTTTAGGCACTGCTGAACTACTTTTCCACTCTAAGACTGGCCCATTTGGAAACTGAAACTTGACAACTCGAGTTCTACAATCAACTGAGGCATAAGAGGCATGAAGCCAGTCTATACCAAGAATGACATCAAAATCTACTATGTCTAACTCAATTAGATCAGCCATGGTACTCTTGTGATTGACGAAAATGGGACAATCATAATAGACTCTCTCTGTTAGAATGGACTCATTAACAGGTGTAGAAACATTGAATGGTTCACTAAGTTGCTCAGGAATAACATCAAAATCCATAGCAACATATGGAGTGACAAAAGATAAACTCGCTCCTAGGTATAGCAAAGCATAAATAGTAAAGTCAAAGACTTGGATCATACCAGTGACAACATCTGGCGAATCCTTTTGCTCCTGGCGACTATTGATAGCATATAAGTGGTTTGTTCCTCTGCCAGTACCGGAAGTAGCCCTTCTAGGTGCAGCTTTGTTTGGTGGAGCAACTGAAGAAGACTGGGCTTTATTGCCCCCATTACCATTACCCTGCTAGTTCTTTGGACATTCTCACATGAAATGACCATTTTGACCACACTTGAAACAACCAGTGGAGCCCTCACGACATGTACCTGAGTGGTTCCTACCACACTTAGCACAGGCAGGAGGCTTACTACCCCCTTGCGTCATGCTACCCTGAGAATAAGCAGGCTTAGCTCTGAAATTCTGACTATTGTACTCACCTTTGTTCCTAGGTACAGGTGCACTAGCAGATGATAGAGCAGGTCCCTTCTGTTTCTGTTGGAAGGATGACCAGTTGGCATTACTCTTCTGTTGTCCAGACTCCTTCCCTGTATTAGCTCTCTTGTTTTTAAACTCTTTTCTATCATTTAGCTTCTCTTCCTCAACCAGCACATATACCATTAACCTTGAGATATCCATGACGCCTATCAGCATTACAGCCCTACCTTCCTTACTCGACAGATGAGCCAACCCAACAACAAACAAGCTCATTTTACTCTTCATGTCTGCAACCATTTCTAGAGCATAACGGGACAGTTGGGTGAACTTCAACCCATACTCATGAACACTCAAAGAATCTTGCTTAAGTGTGAGGAACTCTCGTACCTTAGCCTCTTTCAGTTCTCAGGAAAAGAAACGCCCCAATAAAGCCTCCTCAAAACAAGCCCAACTCGCATGTGGTGCATCCTCATCCCTACCCTCTTTCCACTTATCAAACCAAGTCCTAGCAACATTCTTTAGTTAATATGCATTCAGTTCAACCCGCTCAGTAACGGCAACATGCATGACCTCAAATACCTTCTTCAGTTCCTCAATAAAATTCTTCGGATCCTCAGTAGTTCTCGAACCCATGAAACTTGGAGGATTCATCCTCAAGAGCTCTCGGATCCTAGAAGTATCAGCCACTTCCTGTCTAGCTCCTCTATGTTGCCCAGCTTGGTTGGTCACAACTTGGCTCAACATCCGGATAGCCTCACGGAACTCAGTATTGGTAATTTCTCCTTGAGGTTGCACTTCAGGTGCATTTGGTAACTCTTGTTCCTCAACATTACGTCTAGCAGGATGACCTCTGACAGCTTTTCGTGGAGGCATGATTATCTGAAACACGCGCAAGCACGAATTAGAAGGAACTTTTTAGAGATCAAACTCTAACGCACGAAATGAGTGTGAAAATAGTGAGAAAATTTCCTAAATGTTGCAGCCTCCTAATTATAGATGTGGCGCGCTTCACACCGATAACAAGGACTCTACAGAAACGTCTTCATAGACTCCCTAGGACTCTTGAACTCTGGGCTCTAATACCAAGTTTGTCACACCCCGAGCCTATACCCTAGGTGTGGCTGGCACTTGAGAACCATTGTTGACCCCAAGAGAACCCTTGTCCTGGCTTACTTAACTCAGTGGAAGACTCTATGCATATTTATAATGATCAAAAGCATTATACACACTTGAATAATAAAATATTAAGAATGCTTAAAATTCAAACATTTAACTTGGCCAAAATGGCAACTCAAGTCTTAACATATGAAATGATAAAGTCAATGAAAAGACTAAAGAACTAACATTTGACTGTCTATGAAGTCTCTAAAACAACTGAGATGGATGGCGGGACAATCACACGACATCCTAATGAACTAACAACGTAAATGAAAGCAATAAAAGGAGTCCTCCAGAATGCAAGGAGGTTCACCAACTGCCTCTGGAGTGCTCACTGGATCAACGATGCGCTGGATGTCGATCCTAGCTACTTGTGTCTACATCATAATAAGATGCATGCCAACTGGCATCAGTACATTGAATATACAAGTATGCGAGTTGGAATGCTAAACACAACATAGGCTTGAAAAGAATCTGAAGAACTTACTTGGCTAAACTCAACTCAACATAACTGAACTCATTTCAATATAAAGCAGTTTAAAACAAGTGCAATATAAAGAAAAGCTATTTAAAACATGATGTCAACTCTGTATGTATGCAAAAATACATACAACTCTGAAATGTATGTAAAAATATAATAAACTGTGTATATAAGAATACAATTAGTACTATTGGAGTTTCTCTAACCGACAACCATCATGTAAGAGCTATTGTGATGATACAACGTTTTGCCTCACGCTGCCAAGGACGTCTTATACCTTGCTAGGGGTATAAAACTTGAACTACTAAGTGGATCCACTAGTCTATGCTAAAAAGCACTAAAGGAATCATCTAAAAGTATGACCCTTTTCTACCCATGATGGCAACATAGTTTATGGAGGTTGTGAGTTGTCTGAACTCTCCCCCCATATCAGTGCTCAATACTACTCCCAAAAATATGATATTAGCTCTTATGTTTAAAACATACTTATTTTTGTGATTTGATATTAGTGCTTAAAAACTTAGTTCAAAGGCTATCTTGGAAATCAAAGTTTCATCTGTTGCTTCATTTAGAAAGTGATTACTCTTTTTTGAAAACTAGCCCGAAGGCTCTTTGGAAATTGAGGTTTCCTTTCTTGTTTAAATGTCAAAACATTTTAAACTCTCTGGGAATACATAGTCCCTATATAATTTCGAATAAATGAACTTCAAACTTTACTCTTTAATCCTTACTCAACTTGAACTTTAAGTCTTAAAACAAAGTTAAAACATTAGGAAAAGACTTTTGGAAAACTCTAAGAACTTCTCTTGACTTGACTCTTACTTCTCTTTACTTTGATCTTAACTTTCCTTGAATTAGATTATTGATTCAAGGTTCATGATATCATGTTTATGGATGATTTCATGATTTTTAGATGTACCTTAGAGTGTTGGAATCAACTAGAAAAAATAGGTACATTGCTAAGGAACAAGTACGAAAAGGTGGGGAACGAATGGGGAGAACTGGCGTCCCTCTAAACCCTCTAAACGCTCTAATTTCACTTAGTTCTTTCCCCAAACACTTAGAATCATTTATACTCTCAATATATGGTAGATTCAAACCAAAATTACACCCGGAAAACATGAATCAAAGCGTAAGAAAATTCAACAACACAACCCATAAAAATTCAAACGAACCCTTCAACAATGTTCATCAAGAACTCAATTTCTAAACTTTCAAAGACTTAAATTCGCTGAATTGAATCATGGTTGGCGTGTGGGTGAACTAACCCAACGCTATGTGATCTCACATACCTTTTAGGGATCACCCTCAACGAAATCCACAAGCTAAACTCGGCGATCTTGACGAATCTTGCTTCTCTTCTCCTTTCTCCTCTTCTTTTCTCTTTTCTCCAAGCCCTAGCATATTTTGGTAAAAGCGTAAACTGATCTAATTTTGATTAGACCCTAACTTAATTACCAAAAATGAAATAAAATAATTGGGCAAGGAAAAGAGCAAACAACTCTTTCAAAATCCGGATTGGACTTTCCTTATTCCAACAGCCTAACCTCCAAAGGGAATAACTCACTCATACGAACTCGGAATCTCGCAAAATCAGTGGAGTTGGAAAGATCATTCCAAGAGATTTCCTACCATATCTGGAAGTACACCTAAATCATCTTGAACTAGGAGTTATGGCCATTTGAAATTTACCAAAAACTCACTTTTCCTAACTTAACAAAATTTACAAATTTTCATTCTTTTCAAAAATGACTATTTCCAATTATTAGCTTCTTCCTAGTTATTTCAAATTGTGAGATGTTACAAAAATATTACTAAAATTCGTTTTAAGCTGATTGGGTAAGGAAAAGACCAAAATACCCCTCCTTAGTTAGGATGGAAAGACCCTATCTAGAGAGGCTGCACTCAAACGGTCATATCTCCCTCATCCAAGCTTGAAATTTAGCAAACTCGGTGGCGTTGGAAAGATAACTCAAACATATTTCATTTTAAATCTTATGGGCCATATAAATCATCATATACTAAAATTTATGGTCGTTTAAAGTTGACCCAAAACATAAAGGAACTTAGGAATGGCTTGAATGATTTTCTCTTTAGTTTTTTCTGGAACTCAAGGTGATACATCTAGTGACCTTAAGACTTAAAAAAAAATTAAATTCATCAGTAAAATCCTACTCACAATGAAGGATTATTTGAGTTTTAGCTCAAAAAAATTCGGGGGTGTTATAGAGATGGTCGCCATAAGAATGGTGTTATGAAATTTGTGGGAGTACACAAAATTAATTGAGAGTTTTGGAAGGACTAATATGTTACTATCCAAAAAATAAAATAGTTCATAATATTGGGGTTGTAGTAAGTCCCAAAAGAAACTTTTTAAGTTTCGGAGGAATTGAATAAAAAATTATTATATTGAAACTGTAAATTATTGAAAGATTAAATATCTTCAGTGTACTACAATCAGTGGGTTATGAATATTTACATAAAAGGTTACCCGCATTTCTCTTATTTGTTGTATAAAAATATGGGCATGATGAATGAATCACATGCAAAAGAAAATTAGAAGTTTACTAGAATAAATATAAGTTGACATAACCGGTTGGCCATTCCGGTTAAAATGTGATGCAAATAAAATTGAGAATTCACGTGGCTATATGTTTGTAGAAATAAACGATTCTTCAAGAATTCTCTTGTGATGCTTGTTCTCATGATAAAATGATCATTGTACCAGCTAAGGTTAAGATTATATCCCCTGAAATTATTTGGAACATATTATAAAAAGGTGAATATGAGCTCGTTCACCTGCTATGTGGACCGCTTACTATTATGATTAAATAGATGCATCTATGGTATGGTCATATGTGCATTTGTATCAACTTGCAAATTGGTTTTTGTAAGGTTGTTTGCTCAGATTGTTAAATTAAGAGCACAGTTCCAAATTATAAAATTATGTTCATAATACTGGTTGGTTTAGCAGAAATTTTTTGCCCCCAATTATAGCTAGACCATTGATTATGAGAACAAATCTCTCAAATAAAATTTGGTAAGAGATGAGTTTATTTAACATGTACACATCAAGCCAACAAGGTTCTCCCATCACAATTGGTTCAGGGTCATGAACCAAATAATTTCCATCAAAAAGTTTGGTATGTGCACATATGATTTTATTGCTCCACCACGCACAAAGATGGATACCCAAATGAGGTTGGTGTAAATGTTAGTTTTCCTAACATTAGGGGGAGATGTGTTTAGCAGCTGGAAATTATGTGTGGGTGAATTATATATATCCTCGTTAAAAAATGTGGACTTGAAGTTCAAGATATAATTCATTTGCAAAATATTGCTTTGCTTGATATATTTGTTGACCCAATATTTTAATTAAGCTGCAAATGCTCCAACAAATAGTCCTTGAAGGAAAGAGTCTATGGTACACCAAAAGCGTGGTAGACTAATCGATTCCAAACGTAAAACTCCTTGGGGAAGGAAAGGAGCAAATTATCAAAATCGTCATGATAGTGAGGTAAGTGCTTTCAAAGAGCACTATGATATAACACTTCATATGACCTTGGCAAAGGTCCAGGTACCTGAAATGATGAAAACTAAAGAAATCAAAATAAGTTATGTCGTATTGGAATCGATATCAAAATGACCGTCGACGGTATCTTTGATATGAATTAGCACTCAATGCTATAAATGGTTACGAGGATCTTGAATTTAAATCTGTCATATAATGTGGACAGATAAATGATTGGCCAAATAAAATGCACTATTCAAGTATATTTTATTTCGCTTAAAAAAAGTGATGTTTATGAACTTATAGTTTATAAAACAAAATATGTCAATGGGGTACAATGAATCATTGTGCAAAAATATAACTGTAAGATATAAAGTATGGTTTGTGCGTCGGGGTATAAAGTAAGACTTATTTCAGTCTGAAATAGATGAAATACTTGAATATGTATAATGAATGATTATCATATCTAACTAGACGATGAAGGTTATATGAAAATTCTTGAAGGATTTAAAAGGTCGTAAAAAAATTTCAGTAAGTACCCAATGATTTTGAGATTGCTTAACACAAAGAAAGAATCTTTTCGACCTCATGAAAATGATTTAAAGTGCCATGTATTAGTGCAATTGGTGCACTTACAGATTGTTGGTTATGCAAATGCTAGAAGATTATTTGATATACACAACGAAAGTTATGTGAAGGGATTGTCATATTATCATTCAAGTTATGCCAAGAAACTAACAAATAAAGTGACTCAAGACATAAAAGATATGCAGAATATTTATTTGATCCGCATAAAGCTCGATCGCAAATGGGCTATTTGTTTACATATGGAGGCACAACAATATCTTGGCATTCAAAGAATCAAACATTAGTAACCATTTCTTCAAATCATGCAGAAATAATATTGATCTATGAAGTAAGTCAAGAGTGTGTTTGGTTAGAATCATGATCTATCATATTAAGAAAATATGTGATTTTCTTTTGGAAAAGGATATTCCAGCCACCATATACGAAAATAATATATAGCTTAATTGAAGGGAGGATACAATCAAAGGAGATTAGACAAAACATATTTCACCAAAATTCTTTTTCACACATGGTCTTCAATAAAATGGTGAGATAGACGTTCAAAGATCCGTTCAAGTGATAATCTTGTAAACTTATTCACTAAGGATTGCCAACATCAATATTTGAGAAGTTGTGATATGAGATTGGAATGCATCGTCACCGAGATATCAAGTTAAGTTTCTATTAGGAGGAGAAAAATATGTGTTGTTCTCTTTTCCTTAACTATGGTTTTATCCCAATTGGATTTTCCTTATAAGGTTTTTAACGAGGCAACATTCAAAGCGTATTAAAAGCTATGTGTACTCTTTTTCCTTCACTAAATTTTTTTCCCACAAGATATTTTTCCTAGTAAGGATTTAACGAGGCACATTATCTATGGACATCCAAGGAGGAGTGTTATATAATATTATGGTATGGATGTCCACTACACCGAGAAGTTTCTATGATTAATTATCTCCATTACTTCCCTCCATTATGAAGATAACCTCCACCTTTATGACCATTATTCTTGTAACCTTTCACTTTCATAACATCCTCCATTAGATTCATGTTAATGTCATGTTTATGAATAACCTTTTGTATGCCTCTATCTTACACTATGAATAGAGGCATAAGAGTTCATATTCTAGACACTAAAAGATTTGGTGAACACTTGAAAGAAGGAAAGTTATTGTAACGACCCAAGGCAGCCCCTAGGCGTAACCCGAGAGGTCCCATACAAGCCACTTAGCATTCATAATACAAGATAATACAAATAAATTATTTAAAAGACAATTTCAACATATAAAAGTTTTATAGAGAAAAAGAGAAGTCTAAACAGCGTCTCAAAAGCCATCTAGTACATATGATTGATCGCGGCGCAGCCCGTACATCAATTTTCAAAACTAAAAGTAAAGACACAAAGGGAATTCAAACTCGGTCCTCGGAATATGAGGACTCACATATCTTCAAGCACCCCTAGCCACGGAAGTGCGAATATGTAAGGTCGGTCCCTACATTTGGAGAAATGTAGGCAAGAGTATGTGTTAGTACAAACATGTACCAAATATGATAGTCATGCATAAAACATTTGAAAACATTTTTGGAGAGAGGTATCTTCATGAAATGCAATGACCAAGGCAAAACATGATATAAAAAGGGTTTAGAAGACATAGTCATAAAACACAGTCAATGCAAATAACATCATCTTGGAACACATGTGAGATACTTCTTGAAGTAACCTTAGTTCATTATTGTGGGACATTTACCTTTAACCGACATATAAGATAATGTGAGCTATCAACACAGAATCTGGTGTCTACCCCATATCAAAAAGGGGTGTCATACTTGCCAGGGTAAGACCATGAACTTCTAGATTATGTGGATCCACTAGCTAATGTTTATCTAAGAGAGTCATCCTATGGGGGCACGTAGGTATGTAATAAAGAGATTGCTACTAGAAACATAACCTCTACTACCGGGAGAGCTTCCATCTCAATATCCTCTTGATGCTAAGCGTAAATCCCAAGGAATAGTCATTTTCTTAACTTATCTTTATTATCCATGGAAGGGCACGTCTGAACCCATCATTAGCCATCTAAAAACACCAATTTTTCACTTAGACACCTTAAGTAGGCTTTGTTAATTTTAGACCCCTTATGTTAGGTTCTACTGTGTCATTTTGACACTTTTTACTGATGTGGCAAAGTGAGTGTAACACACTCGTTAATAGCGCGTGAGAGGCTTATTTAGCCTATTTTTTTAAAAAAAAATTATCTTCTTCTTCCCCATTTTCAACCTTTACATCTTCCCTTATTTCCCCAAACTTTAAATCATTCAATGGACGTCAAATTTTTTTATTCGAATTTTTTCTCTAGTTGAAATAGTCCAATTGAAAGAAGATGGAATCATTTTAAAGTTAAAAATATAATAACATATCAATGTTCCAAGCTAAATCTTAGCTTCTTTTTTTAAAGAATGAAGAATAAAATTAAGTTAAAAAAAATCTGCAATCATGACTTTGCCTTATTCAGCCATTATAACTTTTCAAATTTCATATTTATACTTTTAAACAACAAATAAAATCAAGAAATGGGTGCGGCGAAGAAAATGATAAAACGGGAGTGGGTTTGTGACAATGACCATGAAAATGGAGGAACGAACAAGATTGTGTGGTGGTGGAGATGATGAAAGAGACAATGAAAAGGGAGAAATTTGATGGAGAAGATGACCCGGGGGGGTTGAAGGGGGGGAGGGAATCATTTTTATTCTAACTCAAAATTCAATTCATTTTGACATTTAATTTATTTTTGTGTATAATGATATGGCTTTAAAATGAGTTGTCATGATATAATTGGCCATTTAATCCACCTGGACACGTTTGTTCAACACGCACATAGAGTGAATAGGAGATTGTGAAAAAAGTATTAAAATGACACGGCAGACCTTGACATAAGGTGTCTAAAATGAACAAAATATAGTTGAAATGTCTAAGTAAAAATTGGTGCCAACTTTAGGTGGCCACCGATGGGTTCAGTCTATTGCCAATCCAAGCTTAAGTCATATGCCATCCATGGAAAGGTACAATCAAGTAACCAATCCAAGTTAGGTTTCATTAGAATAGCTCCTTAACTTTGATTCAGTTTAGGTGAGAAGACATTTCACATGCATGCATGAAGTAGTTATGTGAGCATAACCCTTTCACAACAATTAACTACAATGACAACATATATGTTTTTACTCTCAAAGCAATCTACATCACATCTCATAAATTTGATAAGAACATGCATAGAATTTACCTTTCATAGTTCAAAACCCACTTTCAGTCTTCAAAATCTAGAAAACATGGGTTAGGCATGGGTTCATGGGAATCAATCATAAAGTCAAGTAATTAATTCATGCTTTATAGATCATAACACAATCAAATAAATCAATATTTAAAGGAACCCATGACATGGAAGAAAACCCAAATTCAATTGGGGAATTTTAACTTTGTAAATTGGAGAATTTGGGAACTCCGTGGAGGAAAGGGCTCCATGGATGAAAAATATCATACCTCAATGCCAAAAGCTTGCGTTAAATGGTGGAATTGGAGACGTGACTTGTAAACCCTAGATTCCTTCTTCAACTTCTAGAGAGAGAAATATTTGAGAGGAAGACTTGTTCTTCTTTTAAGAATTTGAGAGAATGATTTCAATTGGGGAAATTTGGGGTTAAAACATTTATGTAGGAATTTAGATTAAGGGTAATACGACATAGTATTAGGCTAGAATAATTAGAAAAAGACCCAAAAGCCCTTAAGAAAATAACCATCGAGGTCACCGACGACCCCGACCTACGGTCTGTCGATCAACTCACGGACCGTCTGGTTGGGTGTCAATGAGTTCAGAGACTAGTGTTTTTGGACCTCAAACGATGACACCCACCTACGGCCCATGGGTCCAATGACGGACCGTGGACCACGGCCGTAAGTCCCAACATTTTGATTTTGAATTCAACTAAGTCTGGGACTCACCTACGAGACCTATCTATGGCTCATGCATTGGATGACGGACCATCTTGGTGAACCGTTGAAAAATACAAAAAACACTGGCCAATCCACGGAACAGACCTACGGTCCGTGTGTCTTTCCACGGGCCGTGGGTGGCTCCGTCGGATTGTCACCAAATTTCTGAAAAAGCTGACATTTCTACCTTTTCGAATTCGAAGTGTTACAGTTATCTTATATTGTTTCTCTTGTCTTATATTCTTCTTGTGTTCATCTTTTTATTGTTCTTTTGTTCTTAAGTTTTACAACAAATAACTATTTTTCAATCAATTTTCTTTTCTTTCTTTTTCCTTTTTCTTAGAAGGGTCAAATATACGTCTTAATTTTGTGATTTAGAGGGATTATATCCTTTCTTAAAAGAATGTGCATAGTCTAACAAATTGTGCATATTCACTAAATTAAAATAAATATCAAAACTATATTTTAAATTTCAAAAATGTCATATGTGACTTTAACAAATTATTTTATCCTTTTATTAATCCCTCCAGACCCGACAACAATTAGAAATAAAAAAAATCCCAATCCCCCTTTACATAGTTATAAAATGGATTTGGGTCGGATATGAATACAAGAGGGACTAATTTTTTTTTATAATTAGGCTAGATTTGGAGGGATAAAAAATAGATGTGGTAATTTTTAAAGTCACATGATATTTTTAAAAACTAAAAACCAGTTTTGGGATTTATTTTATTTTTAAATTTAGTTTGTTAACGAATAAGATAAATATACACCACTTGTTAGACGATATGGGTATCTATGCACCATTTTTTAGATGGTGAGGGAATATATGCACCACATTTTTAATGAGGAGAATATCTGTCGATTTTTTTTGTGTGCAAAAATTCTATAAAGTGTTCTTAAATTATTATTTTTAAAAGCAAACTGACGCAGTCCTCTTGGTTTTTATTATGTTTTTACAAAATTAAGGAACTTTGTCAGTTTTTGAAGTGCATTCGGTAGTGATAATCTCCCATCTGTCCTATTTTTTATTTTAAATTTTCATAGCGCAAGACCAATTAAAAGGATAAATACTCCATATAAGAATTTCTTGTAGATATTCTCAGTACTTAAATTCAAGACTTTTAAATAAGGAAGAATGAATTCTATCAATGTGGAAATATACTAGCCATGTTGTTCATATTAGACAAATAAAATTTTCTAACAAAAATACTTCCTAAGGTGTATGCTTCCTTTGCATCAAGCACATACACTAGTGAAATTTTTAACAGCATTGTGTTACACAAAAAGAGGTCCTAGAACCTTCCTTCGCCAGCAATTCTACCACTCTATTCTCCATTCTGAATATGTAACGAATAGTTCAGAAATTATATTGTTAAAACATAAAGATCATTCGTAATCATTGAGATAGCTTGTGAAGAAATAGAGCTTATTTCTAGAGGAGTGTTTTTTTTCTTTTTCTATTATACTTAGTCTATGGAGAATGACCATAAATCTGAATGGACACAAGTTTTTACAAAAAATTTCATTCATTTGTCAGTATAATCCCTAAACCCTCGTCCAATACCCCATGCCTAGGTTCCATGGATGTTGAGCCATCTGTATTATGCTTAAAGGTATTACGTGGTGAAAGAGCCCACTTAATATTGGACAACCATTTTGATAGGTTTGGTCTCATTGCTTTTGGACACGATGAACTGGATTTAGTCTATTAGGACGTGTCGCTAGATATTGTTAAATTAACGTTTTTGATTTTTTCGACGGTTGACTAGTACGGGACCGTAGGAAGTTCTATGGACCGTATGTCCAAACCGTAGAAGGGCTTCGGAAGTTATTTTAAAGGGTTTTTAAGTCTTTTTCCTAACTGTTTAAATTAGAACTATGTTGTTTTGTGTTCTACCCTAAGCGCCCTATATAAAGTTTTTAAGCCCTAAAACTACCTAATTCAACCCCATTCTCCTAATTTCCAAAAACCTAACAAAATTCATCTTCCCCAAATTCTCTCAAGACTAAGGAAGGAGAAGAAGCTAGGGTTAATTCAATTTCATCAATCCTCCATTATTTTTTGTTTTAAAGTAGCAAGGTATGTGGGTATTCACCCATGGAGTCCATTCCTCCATGGGTCCCCAAGGTTTCCAATTAATCAATTCAATTACAACTGATCAAGTTAGAATTTCAATTCAATCTTTATGGGTTTCACTCAATTATGATTTACTATTGTTGATTAAGTCTTCTAATGCATGATTTAAGGTTAATGCATGATATTTAGTTGAAATTGTATTGACCCACGCCTAATTTATGATTTTCAACTATGAACCTATGATGACCCTATGAACTATGAATTTATGAAGATATGCATGTTTTTTATGAAGTTATTGTAAATGATTTGGGAATGTTTTGAAAGGAAAGTATCAATGTTATTGTGAAAGGTTTTCTCACAAGCTATTATGATCATGATTGTGAAAGGTATTTCTTACGTATGGATTCACATTGGTGAAAGGTTTTCTCATCCATGTTGAATTGTGTTTAAGGAGCTGTTCTATGTTTTGATCTAAAAAGTATGGATTGGTATTGATCATTGTCTTCCCTATGTTATGTTGATATTTAACTTATATTTATTCCGTTGGGATTTATACTTAGCACCGAGGGGGCTTTGAGGTGGAGGCTCAAATAGGATAGTCTCTAGTAGCAACATCTAGTCCCAAACTACGCGCCCCCGTAGGATTGTCTTAAATGACCTAGCTAGTGGATCCACTTTAGCAAAATATGATATGTACGCAGTGGCGGATTAGGATTTTAAGGTCGTGGGTGCTTTGAAAGTGGTGGAATAAAAAATATAAAAAAGACATGTTAACAGTGTGATTCAAACTCGGGTTTAACAATACTAAAAGACCCTTAAGCACCCACCCAAGATCCAATGGACCAATCAGATCATTTGTTTATTGGATGCTTTATGTTAATTTTATACAAATACCTCTTAATTTCTACATAGATATATACATTGCAAGACGAGGTTAATGGGTGATCGAGCACCCAACGGATACTATGTAGGTCCTCTCCTGTATGTACTGATTCTACCTTGACAAGTAGATTTTCCTAGCTTCTTTCGGTATGAGGGATATACTGATTCCATGATATAGCTCTCAAGGTCTTATTATCAGTTAAAGCTAAGATCCTACAAAATGACTATGTTTCTTCAAAACTTTTCTTATGTCTCTTATTTTAAATGCATTGACTATATTTCATGATTTATATGGCATTCCTTCTTTAAGCTTTTAAATGTCCAAATACTGATCATGTCTTATATGTTTTGAGTCATTCATGTTATCACGTCTATTTTATGCATATTGACCCCATATTTAGTACATTCCATGTTCTAATGCATACTCATGGCTACATTATTTCACTAATGTAGGGTTCATCGCTCCTACCTCTCATACTTGTAGCTATTTAATTTGGTTCCCTTGACTTTGAAGATTGGTGAGTCCCCGTGTTCCGAGGACCGGGATGCTTTTATAGTTGTATGTCATTTTCATTTTCAGACTTTGTATGTAATGTATGGGTTACATCTCAATCAATTTTCTTATGATGTATTAGATGACTTATTGAGACTTATGTTAGACTTCCGCTTTGTCAAAACTCTTTGAAATATGAAAAGCTATTTTTGAATTCTTTATTTCTATTCTTGTATGATGTATGCTAAGTATCTTGTGTAGGGTCTCTCGGGGTTCTATACGCCATGTAACACCTAGGGTATACTTTGGATCGTGACAATTTAACTATTTAATTTAAAGACTTAAACTTTATTTTAGTGTGCTTCCATATTCCGACTAAAACTGTTAGATGTTGGATGACTTAGGATGTTTAAGTGTTGATTCGAACTCATGGATATTGGTGTGGGTGTCAGTTATGGTGATTTAAATAGTTACAGTCGTCTGTTTGGGGATCAAAGTTGTGGATGCCTTCTCAATTTTTACACATCATTCACTATTTTTCCTCATCATTCCCCCAAAAAGAATTGAAACATCCAATATTTGTCCAATTAATTCAAACTTGTATTAGATAAACTTATTATGGGGTAAAAGGACATAACACTAAGCTTTTTAAAATTAAGAGTAAAGGAATATCAATAATATCATAATAATATCCAAAATTTTACCTCTTGACTTCTCAAACTCAAAATAGAATTTTATTCCTCTTATATACAGCTTTAATTTGATCCAGAAATGCAACTACTAATTAAATGCTAAGTTAAACATGGCTACACAAACCACTAACTTAATGTTTTAAATCTTTAATTAAGTCTTGCATAACACCATCCATTAAAATGCAACTATTAACCTTTCTACCTAAATTAAATAAATGCAACTATTATAATTCTGATGCACATGATTAAAATCACGAACCCTTAACTAAAATATCTTCTTTTTTTTTTCCACCCGGTATCCGGTACCCACATTGTAGCCCAACTAAATCTGAATTCGCGCTGGAAAGTCCCACATTGGGGGGTAAAACGCTCCATAACAAAAGGCGACTCCGTACCCAAGGAGACTCGAACCCGAGACCTCTTGGTTAAGGATGAAGAAATACTTATCACTCCACCACAACCCTTGTTGGTCCTTAACTAAAATATCATTAGCCTACTTCACCTTTTAAAATTTATTTCTATAAGGGATAAATTGATTATAATTTAATTATTTCATTAATATCTACGAATTTGAAATTAACTAAGATTTTGATTATTAATTTTTTTTCTTATTTGAACTACATAAGACGTTCTTAAATAATATATAATATAATAATAGTACCTATATTAGAGAATTTTTTACCAAAGTAAGCTATTTTTAAAACCAATTCACCTAACTAATACGTTTTTTAAGTTTTTTACAAAAGTAGTATAAACGTACTTCATAGTAACGTTTTAGGTTATTTTTATTTTAAAAATTCAACGGACAAAAAGTTGACAGATCTGATGACGTTAAATGAATAAACGTTACTGTGAGTAACGTTTTAGGTGTAAAACGTTACTCACAATAACGTTTATTGAGAATCCAATCACATCCAATCTTGTAAATTCAGAATCAAATCCTGCAAATTTAAAACGTTACTCATAGTAACGTTTCTAAAGAATCCAATCACGGGCCTTTGACTCCTACAAATTTAGCTATAAAACGCTACTCATAGTAACGTTTTACCTTAAAAACGTGACTGTTAGTTACAACACTCTGTTAAAGTCATATTCTCCCATTTTTCAAACTGACCACATGTGATTATAAAATAAATGTTGTTGTAAGGAATGTTTTGCATATTCCAACAATATTCATCAAAACTTTCACTTGTGTTGCCCATTGTTAAAATAATATTCACAAAGCTTCATTAGGTATGAATTAAATAAGTCAAATTTATCATATTATGTTAAGTTCTTACTATAGCTTTAAAATTACTTTTCTAATTTATTAATATTATTTTAAAAAATATCTTATTTTATGTGTAGGATAAAGATGACGAGCTTTGAACATAATGTGATGGTTGCTTTGTATTGGGTGGCGAATAATTACGGATATGAACGGATTTAGGTATACTGAATGTGCTAGAATGATTATTAGCATGTCTACCTCAACTAACTATGTTGAATTGGTTGGATTGTTGCATGAGAAAATGGGAACAAATAGTGAAAATATTCATATGGATATTTCTGGAAAATATCCATGTTCAATTCAAGGTAACAATACAAGGTTCATTGAGTTTAAAATTGAGAATGACCAATCTTTGTTACAATTCCTTTTCATACCTCAAAAATTTACGGATAAGATTGATATAAATGTTTTGGAGATGTATGTAAAGTCCAAATCAACAGATCAAAATGTTGTATGTCAAGTAAGTGGTCATCATAGTTATCACATGAATTTATTGGCTCAAAATTATGGCTTTACCACGGCCAATCAACCTCATTTTGTAGAACCAATTGTTCAACCACCATTCCAATAATTGTCGATGCATGGTCATCGATCATTTGGTGAAGGGTCAAGTAGTCAAATGCATATTGATAATAGTCACAGAGATTATGAGGCCAGGTAAAACACAAATCTATATTTTACTAAATTTTAGTGTAACAATTTAATAAGATAATTTTATTGTCAGTATACATAAATTATCTCTTATTGATAGAAGAAATAACCTTTTAGAGTATAAATTATCGCTTTTAAAACAAGCTTCTATATTTATAATTTTGCTAGAATTTAACTAATATTTTTTTTTACTAGTAGATAATGAGACCAACGTTGATCTATATAATGATGTAAATCCTGAAATTAGTGATGAAAGTTCGGAGAAGATGAACCTCCAAAAGATGGTGATGAAAGTGAACCTGATGAAGATATCGATGATATTAGAGATTTTTCTCAGAATGGTGTAAATCTTCATAATCATAAACAAGGCGTGTCTGAAATACAAAATCATGACATACCCTATTTCAGGACATTAGAGAATGAGGAAGACATTTTCATGTCGACATGTGAATCTGAGATGGAATATTGTTCAGTTTGGTCTGAGGAAGCAAAAAAGGATTTGAAAAAAGGTATGTTTTTTAGTAGTAAAGAAAAGTTGAAACGGGCGGTAACGATTTGGAGTTTGCACAAAAATAAGGAGTTCAAGGTGGTAACATCTACCAAGAGTCTATGGGTTGTGAGATGTAAGTTTTATAGTTTATTGCGTTGTTTGTGGTTTCTTCGAGGTCGAAAAGTTGGAGATTACCTTTGAAAGATAGGAAAATATGTTGAAAATCATAGATGTGAGACTGAAGGGCTTTCTAGTGGTCACGCCAATCTAAATACCAATTTGATTGCATCACTATTTCTAAATCAAATTAGAAAAAATCCTAAGTACTTGATGGTAGATGTCATTTCAAAGGTTCATGAAAAATTTGGTCATCAAGTGACATACAGAAAAGCGTGGCTTGGACGTCAACGCGCATTTGAATTGGTGTATGATGACTTTGAGAAATCATTTAGTGACCTACCTAAATTTTTTACAGCTTTTCAACACTTTAACCATGGAATAGTTGTGGAATAAAAACACGAAGAGTCTATGAGTTCATCAGGTAAAAACTTTTAAATTTGTATTTTGGGCTTTCAAGCCATGCATAGATGAATTCCAAACATGTCGCCCTGTTATTTCAGTAGATGGAACTCATATTTATGGAAAGTATGAGATCAAATTATTAATTTCTGTTGGAATTGATGGAAATGATAACATTTTTCCTTTAGCGTTTGCTATTGTAGACAAAGAGTCAAAAGAGGCATGGAAGTGGTTTTTTAGAAATTTGAGTGCACATGTGATAAAAAGTAGACAAGATGTATGCGTTATATCCGATAGGGCAAAAGGAATCTTGACTAGTTTGCAGGAGTTGCGGCGATTTCAAGAGCCTCGAACCTTCCATCGATTTTGCATAAGGCATCTAAAGAGCAACTTTCAATCTAAATTTCCAAACAAAGACCTCAGCAGATTGATGTGGAGGGCTGCTTCAGCCCATCAAGTAAGGAAGTTTGAATCCTTGATGTGGCAAATTAGAGAAGAAAATGTCGAAGCACATGAATACCTCATGGAAATTCCCTTGGACAAATGGACCATTAGCCATGATGGTGGAAAAAGATGGGGAGTGTTGACAACAAATCTTTCAGAGTCGTTCAATGGAGTGTTGAAAAAGCACGAGGTTTGCCTGTCACTGCTATGGTTATACTTTCATTGGAGCAAACTATTGAACGGTATACCCGTAGGTCTCAAATAGCGCACCAACTTGCAGAACAAAATGAATTATGGACTGGAAGGTTCAAAATAAAGTGGGAGAAAAATTATGAAAGTTCAAAAAGGCACTTTGTTTTTTATTGGAATATACCCACAGGGGTATACGAGGTTAGATCTATACAGGTTGATGGTACTGGTGGTAATCCTCATTGTGTTACACTGAATGAAGGAAAATGTGATTGTGAAAAATGGGTTAATTTGCATTTCCCATGTTCACATGTCATGAAGGTACTGATAGAATGGGGGGGCTAGCTAGAATTTTGTAGCGAGCATTTCACAATAGAGAATTATGTTGCAACATATTCTGGTCTATTCTCACCAATTGGTCATGAGGCATATTGGCCATCTCCAAGTTTTTACAATGAGAAGTAATGAATTCTATCGTCGTCCTAATCGGCCAAGGACAACTAGAATACCTAATGAAATGGATCATGGTTCTACAGTGTATGGGCGAGCTTGTGGATTATGTAGGCAGACTGGACATGATAGGCGTCGATGTCCCAATCGTAATTAAATTTAAGTAAATAGTTGTAGGTCGATGTCTAATTGTGTTAATTTCCTTTTAGTTATCTACTGTAGTGTAACTAGGGTTAATTTCCAAATTTCCAGATTGCTAATAGAGGAAAAATTATTAGTGTTAATTTCCAGATTTTCCAGATTTTCAGATTTCCAGATTTCCAAATTTCCAGATGTCATAAATTATCTACTGTAATGTAACTCAAGGATGTCTAATTAGCAATAACTTTAAATGTCATAAATTTTTCTCCTCTTGTGAACTTTCTGGTGTTAATAATAAAGCCTTATGCTCTTTTTTTTTTGTCAATTACACAGCTAATACAAGATTGGTGTACACAACAATCTATCTATGTAATGAATTGATAAATAATGAGACCTCCCAATGGTTACTATACAATAAAATTTAGTGACATGGAGGTAAACTTAACTTAAATAATTGGAAACATCCATGTATTCATACTCCTGGTGACAAAATAGAAAATTACAAAATTACAAAAGTCTCCAGTGAGTAATAAAACATGTTACTTTTCAAGACATAAGAATCAATAATCACAGTGAATTCCTTTATTATAACCGAGATATTGACACAAAATGCAAAAGAACTACAATTTGAAGGAATCACAACGTAATTACAATATACGTCCAACGACCACTTTGTAGCTCTCAAACAAAGCTGCAATTTTTTTCTCCTGATTTTGATGGCCAATTGGTCTTGAGGTCATTTCTCCTGGTTTTGAAAGCATAATCCCTATAAGGCAATACAAAACAAAAGAAAGCAACAATCTTTAATTGCTTACTATGTCACATGAAGAAGAATCAACATAAAACTCATTTCATACACAATTTTATTTTGTTTCCCAATATCAAAAAATCAATGAGAAACAGTGGATCTGACCAACAAAAAGAAAATCACCAAATGACTAAAAAGACCCTTTCAACATCCACCGGTTCTACCAATCACTTGCATGAGACTCTAAAACCAAATAAAACAGAGATTTAGAAAAGGACTAGCAACCAAATAATAAGTCATACCAGATGCAGGACACAACCAAATGCAGACAGCAGCTCCAATCAACAATACCAATTACGTGTGGGTATATGAATCATCACTGACCATGTTTCTCCATTTAAATTTATCTCATGCCACCATATAAAGTAAATGAAAAATAAAAGATACTAGTTAAAAGCTAAAAGACTACCTGGAAAACCTAGCTTTAAGAAGAAAAATCAACTAAAAATATAGGTTGTTTTTGCAGTCTCACAGAATAGTAAGCTTACTTGGAAGTTTTTTCCTTGTGATTTATTCTTTGCTTCTTCTTTTTGTTGCTACAATGTCTTTGTTACCTTTTGTTGTTTTCTTTATGCCGTGTTGGTTAAGTTGATGACTCCCTGGCAAGTAAAAATAATTTTTAATTATTCAACCAAAAAAGAAGCAGTAATGTTAAGAAATAATGGTTCACCAAAGCTTAAAAAAAATTGTACCAATGCCACAAAACTTAAGAAAAATTGTACGTTTCTTCTTCGCTAATGGTTCACCACCTCTACTTGCATTCTCAGGATCATTACCATCCACTTCATTGTTGGAATCATCCAACTCATTACATTCTATCTCGATGTTGTAGTCCTCTAAATTAGTCATGGCATCAAGGATCTCCATGGACATTGGCACAGGCGATGAGGTAAAATTTGGGGCACTCTCAAAATGTTGAGGCCGATAATTACCAAAGACATTCTCAAGTGACGAAAGACTTGGATCCCTTGAAATTTGTGGCATCATGTATGGGACAATCTCAGAATTTGTTGGTTGATATGTCATACCTGATGCCACAGGAGTGAATTCCTGAGTGTGACTCCTTGAAGTGGAGCCAATATCACTAGTTGCTTGATAATCTTCTAAGGTTGCTTCGTCCATTTTAACAGGAACGCGTCCTCTCTCAGCAGCACGTGTCGTCCTACCAGCAACACCACCTTTTCCTCGCCTACGAATAGGGTGATGTAAATGGTCAACTTGTACGTCATCTCTTCTATAATCGACTTGTACATTAATCCTATCAGCCTCGTGCACATATGTCAAACATCTTTCTCCTTCATTCCGCACCATTGCACGAAACATGTAAAAATCATCCATTGATGGTTGATCACCGAGTGATTTTGCTTTATCAACCATTGAATGAATATAACGCACCTGCATATTATACATAATTCATTAAATATAATGTAGCTAAACTACTGCACACAACTAGTCTCTCTGTTAAGAATTGTTTCCTTTTAATTAGCTATTGTATAGTGCACTATAATGTAGCTATTGTAATGTATATCTAACCTAAGTAGCAGGATATATATGATAATTATTTTCAGCATATCAGTAACATTACAATGGGTTGGTGCATTACATTTAATTCTGGACAAAGACTTAAAATATTAATTGTCAAACTACTCACACATATTTACTTAGATTCTAAGTCTTTCTGTTGCACGAAAATGCTTATTCTGGGAGTTGGCAGACAAATGCTAATGACATATAAAGCTTAATAGGCTATCGTTGGATCATAATAAGTTTCTTAGTACACAAATAAACAACTTATAATCAGTTCAAACAAGTAAAAGAACAGAAGCTAATACTTACCATTGTTTCGTATGCCGTTTAATTTGGCACATAACCTTGTTGTTGTTGAGGACGCATAGTAGGATTATCAATAACAAGACGAGTAATGCGTCTAAACCAAATAAGGTAGGGGTCGTCATATCGAAGTGGTTCACGATTGATTGGTGCTTCACAAATATATTGAAGTCGTTGGTTCCAAAAAGGCAACCATTGTGCATGCTCCAACTCCCAATTTGTATTTGGTCTTCCCCGACGATCATGGTGAAAATGTGTCGAATCAAATAAAAATGGAGTTGGTATCATCTGTTTCAACCCAAATTGCCTCATAACTCGGTCAGGCAAGTGAACCTCGACGACATCCCAACAAAAAATTGGAGCTCTAACACGCCATATATCTCGTCCAATGCGACAATAGTCAGGAAGACTCTCAATTAACTCATCAGAATATGGTTCCCAAATAAACTACATGAAAAGAAAAAATATAAATGAGTTTAAACCACAATATACATGAAAATTAAAACAAAATTGATATTATATTGTACCTGATCCTCCGTCATGGAATCAAGTGCATCCCTAAACACTTTCAACACATGTTTAGTAGTGTCGGTCCAACTAAAACGTGCAAACCATCTAGTAGCATGTGGACCCTTAGGTAAACCAGCTGGAAAAATATTTCTGATGTCTCTTTGTGCTATTACCTGTGGTCTAAAGACAATAACTCTCTCACATGCCCAAATCTAAACATAATATATAATTTAGGTAATTAAAGTACAAGAAATATTAATAAATAATTTATTTAGTTATTGAGTATACCTAAAGTAGTGGTAGAAATCCAGCTATCTCGTTTTTGTTACTTTGTGAGGACTAACAGAGAAAACGATACAAGCACACTAAGGTCGCACTACCACAACTATAAGACCCAATTGCATTGACGTCCTCGAGCATGGGAAGATACATAAGCTTTAAAAAACTACCAGATGTATCTGCCATCATCATACCAGCAATCATCCAAAACATGTAACACCTAGCCTTTTGATTAACCATATATTGTGTTTCCATGTCCGTCAACTGTGGTTGCCTTAGCATGTGCGCATTAAGTGCAGAGACCTTAAGGCTATTATGGTTGAAGTCTTGAGGACATGGAGTAAAACCTAATAATCTTTGGCAAATATTTTGCCAATCTCCTATAGTCCTAATCAACTCATTACCAAGTACAGGATGACCATTCACAGGTAAGACATACAACACCTCTACATCTTGCAAGGTGATAGTTGCCTCACCCGTCCTAAAGTGAAATGTATGCGTCTCAGGACACCATCTCTCGACTAGGGAAGTGATCAAACTACGATCAATCATAGGCTGATGAGACCTATAAATACCGTACAATCCAAATAATTGAATCACTTCTAAGACTCGAGGAGGGATGGGATATTTCTTTACGAGGTCCCAAAATTTACCATCACACCTCCTCGTATTTAGAATCATATTAACACTTCCATCCCATATATCTCGTGATCTATGGGTAATTTGTTCCGTTAATACAGATGATTCAAGTGGACCGGGGTCTAGTTGGTATGCAATAGTACCAGCCATAAAACTACCTATAAAATAAAAGAAACACATATGAAATTAAAATTATTAAATAGACAAAATCATATAACATCCACTAAATCAATAAAAAAATTAGTAGTATACTTGTTGGTATCTTTAATCTTTTGGTGTTTGATTCCTTTTACTAATAATGTGTCATTCTTCTTTTGTTAAAATCTGTAAAATAATCTAATGTATACTTCATTAGACCAATTTGCTTAGTTCAAATTATTTATGTCTCTTTACTTGTTATTTGATTTGTTTTATTATTCAAAATGACTAATTATCTCTTTTTTTTTCAGAACACATTTATAAAAACTTATTAAGGAGAAGGTTGATGAGATTTCTACACCAAGGGATGAATATGATATTGAAGTAATATAAGGAGACATTAAATTTAAAGAAACATGCCAACAAGTGAAGCTGGAGAACTTAAATTGAAAGAAACATGTCAACAAATGGAGTTGGAGACGTTAAGTTGGAGGACAATGCCAACAAGGAGCTTATGTTGATGTTTTATTAGCTTAAGTTGACATGGAGCTAATTTTTATGTTTTTATACTTCAAATATGTTCGATTTTATTTGTATACATGTTATTCATTTCTAAAGGACATACCATTTTGAAATGGTTGTGCAAATAAATTCATAAGTATAGTTAATGAATTAGTGTAATTTGAATGGATTCAATTATTTATTTCATGTTATGTGAAATTTAAGTAATTTTTGTTGATTCTAAAAGTAAGCTAGGGGTCATGAAAACATAAGAAATCAAGCCAAGAAAAAGCTAGGATGTTTACATATTAGCTTGGAAAATATCCAAGCAAAAGAGAGTTGTTTGCTATGAAGTTACCTAGGAATAATCCTAGCTATTATTTGATTGGATATGTTGCCTAGCAAAATATTCTAGCTAAACTAGCTAGGCTAACAACGTTTTCCTAGCAAATTTTTAGCTAAGAAAGAATTAGCTACAAAAGGTTGCTACGGTCATTTTCCTAGCAAAAATGATGTTAGCTAGGAATTTTGTAAGTTAGCTAGGGATTTGGTCTCTCGCTAATAAGTTGTTCTCTTGTAGTGGGGGCTATCACAACAATCCAGATACATAAGAAATAATAAACAGGGGAGATTACAGAAATGTTGAGGAAAGCAAGGGTCACAAAAGCGTACAACACGACAGCAAGGATACCCCAAAATGAGATTAAATAACGATAAGGAGGGGGGGGGGGGTTTCGATCACTCAACTTAGGTGCAGATTCCAGCTGCTAAGATTCACCGGTAATCAGCTTCGTTGCCATGGCGTTGGAGAGGTACGCTCAGAACAGCTGGAAGAAGAAGAATGTCAGAAGGAGGGAATGAAGAAATCAAGCTAGAGGAAAGATTACCAGCACTGGTATCATTGATCGGTACACACGCAGCAAGAGGAAGCATGAGGAACCAAGTTTCCGACAAGGCAACAGCGGAGAAGGAAGATCGATTCACCTTCCAAAAGAGGAAATTGCTCTAATCCAGATAAATCAGATATTAGCCGGGTCGGGTATATTAGAATATGTGCACATATTATTTGTTTTGGTGTTTTTATTTTGGGCCAAGGGCCTTGTGTAGACTTTGGTTACAGAAAATTCAATAAAAGGCCCAACAGGCCACTAAAATATTCTTTAAAAAAAAAGAAGGATAAAAACGACACATTGTATTTGAGATGTGGGCCTAGAGTACTTTTAAAGCATAAAACGTTACTCAGAGTAACGTAGTAGGCTAAAAAACGTGACTATGAGTAACGTTTCTATACTTAACGCCGTCAACTACAGTATTCCACATAGTTGGTCCTAAAAACGTTATTGAGAAAATACGTTTATACTACTTTTGTAAAAAAATTAAAAAACGTATTATTTTGGTGAATTGCTTTAAATAATGGATTAGTTTGGTCAAAATTTCTATATTAGAATTTAATATCGAATAACTCATTTCCTTATCATATGTTACTCTTCCTCATCTTCTATTTGTATTTAGATAACCACATTTATGACATTTGCTTAGTTTCACCTTGAATTTTTGAATATTATTAGTTTCTGTGATTTATAAAGACAAATTAATGCTTATACAAAATAATCATGTAATTTTTCTTGAGATTTTAATGTTTCTCTTGAATATTTTATTTCTAAACTTTTTATTTTTATCATAAAATACTAATTTAACGTGAGTCATTTTTATACTTTACATTAGTACTTATCAAATTTGATATTTTTGGCTAAAATCATCCGTATACTATGATTCAAATCTAAAATACATCATTATATCACTTGAGTGAACAAAAAATATCTATTCATTATCTGAATAATGGAAAGATTCATCCTTCCATTTATTTCTGTTAAGGAACTGACATCACCAACGAAAAAAAAACTGTCAAAATTGAATAAATATATGTAAGTGGTTCTCTTTTCTATCTTTTTTTATTATATAAAATATTTTTCTTTGCTTTGAATGAATAGTCACTTTTCTGAATGTCAATGCTACATAGAAAGCTATCACTCATTTTTTAGATTATTATATTAGATTTGTTGTGAGGATTTATTAAAAAAAAATTATTCTTACGTACTTAGACAAATATTCACATTTAATTTTACAAAAGTTCAAGCGTTTATATATTTTAAAAAGTGGGCTGTATGGTGTGTATATATATATATATAAACTCTAAATAAATATGGAGCTTAATGCTTTTAAAAACAACATTTTTCCGTATTACTTTTATCGTCTAAGCACACCATGTAAATATCCCAATATGTATCTATTATTATAAGTTAATTTACTTGATAATGCAAAAATATAAAAATTAATAGTTCACAAAATTAAAAGTTTGAGAATGAAAGATCCATTTGTTAAGTCATATATCTTATAAAAGACATTATTTTTTTCTTTTTGAATAACTTTGTTTTACTCATAGTGACTAAGGCATCAAAATCAAATAAGGAATAAAATATTTTTTTTATTGGTATCACTAAATTCTTAACAAAAATAGATGAGAGGATGAGTCTTCCAATTGTTTCGATAGTACAAGGATATATTTCAAGGGAAAATTAGCAAAAAGTCAAAATCTCTAACATAATTATTAAATAAAATATATCTACACTTTAAAATAATTATTGAAAATGTCAATATGTCAATATTTTAGCAAATATAATTGTATTCTAATATACTTAATTTTCTTTCCTTCTATTACTCAAATCAATCCCACATTGGACTCATTTTTACCCCACTACTTAGTGAAAAAGTTAAAAAAAAAACTCATTCCCCACTTTCACCTCTTTCTAGGTTTTTACTCCAAATCACTCCTTTCCTTCTCTCTCTTTGATAGATAACGTTTTTTTTCAATTATTTTCAGAAATTTATAAAAATCTCTCAAAAGATATTCAAAACAATCCATTGATTTAGCCACGAGTGAAATGTTCATCATTTTTTTCAAGTTAAAAATGGACAATTTCTATTCAGATTTAGCACCACGTAATCCCGTCAAGTTTTCCTAATTATTGTGCTATAAACTAAAGCAACATCCATTTTGGAAGATATGCCAAATCCTTGTAAACTTAATTGAAAGTGTTATTTTTCCATTTTTTTAAATCTTGAACAGACAGTGGCTTAATGAACAACGTCATCAAGTTTTGTAATCTTATCTTCATTTTGTTTTCATCTATGAATTGGATACAACTTTTGTAGTTCATAATATCAATTTGTTGGGATTCTGTGGAATTTAACACTACCATCAGAGCTATGGATAACGAGAAACTAAGGAAGAAACATACTAGTAGAAAGTTAAGAAAAATAAAAAGTACATTAAAGAAATTATATCCGGAATATAAAAAACTCAATATCACAAAAACTGATAACGACAAATTAGATCAATTAATAGATAATATATCTAAAATAGAATATAAATATATTCAATAATAAAAGAAACAATGAAAAACGAGA
>NW_006239099.1:534347-534479 GCF_000226075.1 Solanum tuberosum | reverse complement strand
TAATACTAAAATAATAGAGCTAGAAAAAGAGCAAAAAACAAAATTAGTAAATGAGATAGTCAAATTTAAAGAAAAATTGCAATTACAAGATGAATTAGAAGAAAAAGAAGAAAATAGCCAAGATAATCTACC
>NW_006239099.1:528585-528776 GCF_000226075.1 Solanum tuberosum | reverse complement strand
TGTAAATGTTGTAAGGCAGGCATTGCCTAACATAATAAAAACTCTCTTCAAAATCACCCTCTCAAAGATACTAAATACTTTAGAGTTAATGGATAAATCTGAAATCCAATCAGATATTTCAGATAGCATGGCTAAGCAAAGAGGCAAAGGTATATTGTTCAAAAAATATGCAGAACTAATTTCATATATTC
>NW_006239099.1:514740-527656 GCF_000226075.1 Solanum tuberosum | reverse complement strand
GAAACCGAAAAATGGTATCATGAAACGATGCAGGCCAAATGGCTCAGTACATGAAATGTACGAGCATGTAAGGGGAATTCTAAAGCATAATTATAAGCTTGAACTGGCAGAAAATAAACATACTTACCTCTTCTCAACTCACTCAACTCAACTCAACTCAAAGAAAATAGGGATCAACTCAATAACATGATATTCAACTCAACGAAACATAGTTCAACTCAACTCAGAGAAATAAGGCTCAACTCAACAAGAAGATACTCAACTCTGGATACTAAACTCTGGATAAAGAAACAATAAAAGATGCAATATATGGAAAGCTTTTAAAATAGTAGATCACAACTCAATGTATTAGAAAATACAATATATTATGTTTGTATGCAAGAATACAAAATAAACGTTGTTTGTATATGAAGATACAAAATAAAATTTGTTTGTATATGAAGATACAAAATAAACTTTGTTTGTATATGAAGATACAAAATAAACTTTGTTTGTATATGAAGATACAAAATAAACTTTGTTTGTATATGAAGATACAAAATAAACTTTGTTTGTATATGAAGATACAAAATAAACTTTGTTTGTATATGAAGATACAAAATAAACTTTGTTTGTATATGAAGATACAAAATAAACTGTGGGAAATTCTCTAACCAACAACCATCACTATGAGCTATGTGATGATACAACGTCTAGCCTACGCTGCCAGAACAGTCCTATACTTTCCCGAGGTATAGGACCTACTACTAAGTGGATCCACTAGTCTATGCTACAAGCATTAAGGAAATATCTAAAAAGTATGACCCTTTCTACCCACGTTGGCTACATGGTTTATGGGGGTTGTGAGTTGTAAACTCTCCCCCATATCGGTGCTCAATACTACTCCCAAAATATACTAGCTCATATGTTTTTTTAGAAAAACATAATTATTTCTGTGGTTTTAGATTATTACTCAAAATTCATTCTCTTAAAAGAGATGGTACTCATAACTGCTCATGAAAACTCTTTTGGAAATCGGTGTTTCCTTTCTACTTAAATGTAAAAAATATTTACTCTTGTAAATACTTAGTTCCCATATATCATTTTAAAGAAAATGAACTCAGTTCTACTCTTCCCTAAACTCAGCTGCTCAAGTCTTAAAATAAGTTTAGAAAAAAAATGTAAACAGACTTCTCAAAATAGGGTTCATGCTGAATTATGGACGTGAACGGCTCAATTCAAGGTTTTCAATAGCCATACATAGAACTCAATACTCGGAACTCAGCAACTCCAGAATTCAAGGAGTCAATGATACTACTCATTTCAAGAATGCTCGACTCAGAGGTTCTTACGGAATTATGGGTATGAACTACTCAACCGAAGGACTCAATAATACTTCTCATCTCAAGACTGCTCGACTCATAGGGATCATACAGAATTATGGGCATGAACAACTCAACTCAAGGACCTTCATGGGTAACACGTAATAGTCCCATGACTAGGAATATAACCTCAAAGGAGTTAGGAACTCAATACTCAAGACTTAGGACTACAAGATACTACTCCTCTCAAAGATACTCAATTTATGGAGTTTATGCGGAATTATGGGGATGAACGACTCGACTCATGGGTCTACATAACAATATGAAACTCATGTATACGACTCTTCTCATTCTCATACTTACTTCCTCAAAGCTTAGCTCAAATCGATAGTTGATCTCAAAGGATTTACAATTGAACTCAAAGACTTTCTTAAACTCTACTCTTAACTCTTTTTTGAATTTGAATTAGAATTATGAATTAAAGAGTTATGATTCATGATATGATATGAAGGGTCTCGATGCTAGTGTAGACTCATGAATACATTCTCCTCACTCTCATGCTCACTTACTTGAGTCTTGAAACAAGTTATTAGAAGTTGTAGAAGACTTCTCAAAAGACTCAAAGGGACTTTCTCAAAAGACTCGAAAGAACTCTCAAGACTTGACTCTTAACTCTACCTTGAATTTGAATTATGAATTCAATGTTATGATTTATGATAGGAAGGATATCGTGATGATTAAATGAGTTTTAGATAGTTAATAATGAGAAACGGTTGAAAAACACTATCTGGGGAGCAAGCCCGCAACGCGAAGATGAATTATAATATTTGGTCGCGAAATAATTCTTGAAACAGTGGAGTCCGCGTTCGAGGAAAGTTTCACTTCTGCCGATCTTTTCTTGTTTTTCGACCCTAATTCACCTAGAATCGAATGGTTACTTTTCCAATCACTTAGATTCGAATACTCAACGTATGTACACAATAATCTACTCCAAACCACCCTCAATTCACTAACTTTTATCTCAACAACTCATCAAACCCATCCTAATTCAAGAACGGAAACAATACTTTCAAGAAACAAATCAGGAACTCAAATTCTTCAACTTAAAGAACGAAACTTCACTGAAAATAACATGATTGGCGTGTGAGTGAACTAACCCAACACTATGAGAAACTGACATACCTCTTAAGGATCAAACCCATGGCGAAAATCTGCAACGAAACTCAAGAATCTCGACGAACGCTTTGAACCCTTCCTCTTTTCTCCTCTTTTCTCTTCATGGACTCTCTTCTAAAACTCCAAGTGTATTGGGGATGAATGAAAATGTAGACCCCTAAATTATTACTAAAAATGAATTAAATCTGATTAGGTAAGGAAAAGACCAACATACCCCTCATATTTTCGGGTAACTTTCCTTAACTGGACAGTCTGACTTCAAAAGGGTATATATCATTCATATGAGCTCGAAAAATAGCAAACTCGGTGGTGTTGAAAAGATAACTCAAGGACCTTTCATTTGATATCTTATGGGTCACCTAACTCATCACCTACTGAAAGTTATGGTCGTTTGAAGTTGACCCAAAACTTAGAAGAACTTAGGGAATGACTTGAATGAATTCTCTCTAGTTCTTTTTGGAACACAAGGTGTTACATCTAGTGATCTTAATACTTAGGAAATATTTAAATTCCTAGGTAAAAAATTACTTACTACGAAGGATGGATCGAGTCTTAGCTCAAAAATTTCCTGGGGTGTTACACTTTCCTGCTAATTATCTGGAATACAACATAATTTTTGTATTTCTGTCTTCACTATATATCTCCATATCTCTCTATTTAAATCTCATTTTAAAATTTTTTAAAATACTCTCTCTCATGATTTTCTCATTTTTGTTATTAACTAATTGTATATAAAACAAATGATGAAAATACATAATCAGCCCTATAAAAAAAGAAAATATTGACATTTTTAATAAATATTGAAAGTGTGGCTAAAGGGACCTATTAAATGCTAAAATATTGACATTTTGAAAATTCTCCCATCACAATGCAAAAATGATTTTAATCAAAAGCTCTTAATATTTTGTAGAAGTTATGACGTCAACCTTCTCCAAATATTCAAAAGATACAACTCCTATGTCTTATTTGACAAATCTTTGAAGTATCATGGTAAAAGTATTTTGTGTTACTTATTTATTTTTAGTATTAGGTTTCAAAAATAACAATAATTTTCCTATAACTCTATCAATATAATAGCTGATAAATATATATATTTCATATAATAGCTGATAAATCTATATATTTCGTATATTTGAATGACGAATATAATTAATTTTAACCTACCGAAATGTATATAATTTGTTTCTAAAAAGAATGAAGTTGGTTACAGCAATATGCTTGTTATTTGTGTAATTCATCTGTTATTTTTGTTATATATCTTGATTAGTCTTATGTCGTATTTTATTCTTATGAGTTATCTTTTGTAATTAATTTCAACAGTTCTTGAAAATAAATTGAAGTTCGTTAATTTATTTTATTTTTTATGACAAGTGAAGGTAAAAATTATTTCATGCATTTCGTAAAATAGATACCAAAGCATATATTTGCGATTGGTTGTAGCTACCAAATTTAGGCCTCATACTATAGTGATTGGAACCTATCATTATCAATAACATCATATTAGTTAGTAAATGATCATCACTATGATTCTATAAAGACCTCTTAATTATATGGTGTAGACCATGCGACTATCATAGCTTAAAAATGCGATGATCCTATATCATTCACATAATAATTCCGATAAACCAATTATATATAAAAATTACACCAAGAAATATGTCTTTGATTGAAAAAGATTAGAAGGTATAGGAAAAAACAATGATAATATTAGAGAATATTGTAATATATAATTTTAACGATTCGATCCGTCGTTACTAAAGAGTATCGCTTGCGAAATTTCAAAATTCTGAAAATTCGGTGCAAGAATTTAAAATTTTGAGCACACGACGATTTTGACCCTTTTGATTTTTGGGTTGGGTTAACCTCAGCTCACCATAGAGGGAGTCTTCCCGCTATGGCGGCCACTATAGTGGACTGATGGAAAATCTGCAACCTAATTAAGCCGACTTTTTTTATTTTCCTCCCACTTATGAAAGGAGAAAATAGATGAGGGTTGCTCCAAAAATCCTCCAAAGGTACCTGGGGAAAGGGAGCAATGAAGGGGGGATTACAACATAGGGGATGTGAAAGCCTAAGGAATTTTGGTGCTCGTTCATCTGGGTTTGCTCTTATAGAGTCGGATGCTCGTGGGAAAGGTTCATCAGCTAACGCTTGTCGCTCAAGTAGTCTAGGTTTCCTTAAAATGAGTAGTTAGACTCGTTTTACTGCATTATATTTTTTAGATGTTCAGAGATTGCATGCATAGGCTTTCGAGCATGGAGTATGGATGGTTAAAGGTTATTGTTAAGGCAAGAGATAAGATAATGACTTGGCAGTGGTTCTCTAGTTCTTGATTGTAACTTTGAGTTTTCTTGTTCAAGTAGTTTGGTGGTAATTATAAGGCTAAATTCTTTGAAATTGTTGGTTCATAGCCATTATTGGGACTTGTGGTAATTATGAAGAACGAATGTATATTCATAAGGGGGTTTAGTGTGGGGCCACCATTACATGGTAAGGCTTGTGTTGTTCAATACATATATGTGTGTATGTCCACTATTTTATAGTATCTTTGTGCAATGCATGTTTGGAGAAAACATAAGAAAGGATATGTAATGTCATCATGTTGATAACCTACAATAATTAACATATTTACTTTACTTGTGGTTCAAGTGTAATTGTTCATTGTGATTGTGCATGACTGTTTGTGAGTGTTGGTTGGCTCGAGTGCCACGATGATACGAGAATACTAATGGTTGGTTCGGATACCACATTTGGAATAAATACTAACGGTTGGCTCGGATACTATGCTTGGTATGATTACTAACAATGATTGACTCAGTTATCACGCTTGGTATAAGTACTAAATCTGGTTGGCTCAGGTACCACACTGGTACACTAACAGTTTGTGTTGTGGATTCCTTGAAAGAACTAGGTATGTGTTTATGGTTCTATGAGAGGACCAGATTTATCTTTTATAATATGTAACATGCTTGTTGGATCCTTGAGTGGTCCAGGTTACTTGGAAGACTAGTTGGAATCTAGTAAGGCTTTTATGTAATCATGTGAGACATTTTTGTGTGAATGTTAACTCAAGATATTGTCATGATCCAAAACGTCATGAGTGACATCCATACCAAATCAACCCGGTGGAAAAATCAAGGACTAACACGAAACAACCCAACCATATCAAAATAGCTCAAGTTCATCATTGACAAAGGAAAATATTTCAGAAATAAGAGGATTGAGTCCCCATAAACTCAACTCAATCGTCTAAACAATCAATACGGAAGACAACTCCTAAGACCTGAAAGTCACCATACCAAAACTCTATTATAAACCCAGATAGGGATGCAACCCCGAAAGTTAAACATAAATCCAATAATAATGCCTTTGATCGAAAGGATGGACAAGCAAATAAGAAGAACTCATGGCAACTCGAAAGATGTAGCTCACTCTTGGATTCAAACCAAGCGTCTCTCAACTAGGGTCTCAGATCAGCCACTGAAATATTTGTTGCACTTAAAAAGAAAAGAGACAAGTGCAGTATCAGTACATGAGTTATAGTGTACTGATAGGGTCACACAGTCAGTCCAACATACACATATATACAATTTATCACTAAATAAAAATCACAAGGCAACATATAATACAACAACAATTATTAGTCA
Source organism: Solanum tuberosum (assembly GCF_000226075.1). Taxonomy (NCBI): domain Eukaryota; kingdom Viridiplantae; phylum Streptophyta; class Magnoliopsida; order Solanales; family Solanaceae; genus Solanum; species Solanum tuberosum. The sequence goes on along the minus strand of NW_006239099.1, from coordinate 521,532 downwards.
CATGATATAAACACAACCGACAGAAACTAAACAATGCATAACATGTCTCACATGATCGGAATGCAAATATCGGTCCTCTCATGGAACCTCAAACTAAACTTTAGTATCATACTAGACGTGGTATCCAAGCCAATCAATAATTATTTGTACATGTGTGATATCTGAGCCAACCAATAATATTGTGTACCGGCGTGATACATGATCCAATCCACAGACACACTAAGCATGCATAATCACATTACACCACAACAGCATCAACATATAGCACAATGAACAAGATTACTTGAATCCATAAGTTACAACCACAAGTTCATTTCACATGATTCCTATCACACATTGCACAAAATGACACTTCAAGCAATAAACATGTATATACACATAATCGGGAGTCGAATTCTTCCCCAACTTAGGACTCATTCCCATCATGAATTCATGCTAGAAACTTTTCTCCCAATGTTAACCATCTAGTTTCTTAGGCTTAAGAAACATTTAACAAGGTCGGGGAGTCGAATTATTACCTTTACCGGTGATTTTTGTGGGAAAACTGATATAGGTTACCCAAAATCGCTCATGTTTGCTTCAAGAACTCAAACTGCAAAAAATAGAGGTTTTGGACAGTTTTCTGCATAAAATCATGATTCTCTTGCTATAATGACAGCTTACCTCGCTATAGTCGTTTGAGCGCCGAAATAGTGAGATGATATCCGCCAAAGGAAGTTGGCGAAAGTTCAACGACAACAACTCCATAAAAAGGAACTTTTTGCAACACAAACTCTTCCCTTGATGTCCCGCATCATAACTTTCACACTAAGTCAAATTTTGAGAGTACTACTAATATGAATTTGATTCTGAAAAGTCTTATGAATTCCTTCATGTCTTGGCTACAAGTATAAATCAGTCAAATCTAAATAAAAGACCCCACTCTTTTCCAGATGGCCTTAAACCTCACGCAGCCCGAATCCCATCTAAAGCTGACCTAGCCAAGAATATTTAAGTCACTATCTCAATTTTTTTCTGGCCCAAAATTCCTCCCTATGTACCTATTCATAATGACCAGGTCTAGATGCGGATCTAGGATTTAAGAGTCACGGGGTCCCAAGCAGAGGCGGATCCACATGATTTGATATGGGTGCACCCGTTAACTTTGGAAAAAATCATATATATATATATATATATTGAGAAACTGAAAAAAAGTAGGATATAATCAACCGTGCACCCACAAAAAGCGTAGGGATGCCCTTGTGCAGTTGGTACAAGCCAGAGGAATCACTCGCGAGCATCCGACTCAAATCTAGCGAGAGCCCTATTTCATTATATTTATTTTAAGTTTATATTAGAGCTCATATTTGAGCCATTAGTTATAAGCAAATACTACATTATTCGTTTATTGTAGTATAAGTTTCGCTAACTACCTAAATTAAGATAGTATAGATGCACCAAAATCTTCAAATTTTAGATTCAGCTCTAATGCCCAGTAGACTCAGATTAAATCAACTTTAGATTTAGATAGAATTATTCGTCTTGTGGACGGATGGGTGAGCGGGATTAGGCGACGGACCGAAGGCTGAAGCTTTGACTAATGACAGATTTTTGTTGTTGAAAAGTTTAAAGGAACAACCAGGGTTTCAATGGTGAAGTGTCACTCTAGGGGTACACCCTATATGTAACATGGCGTACAAGACCCCGAAAGGCCTCATACAAGCCACTTAGCATATTATAACATAATATAATAGAAATTGGTACAAAAATTTAATATATTTTTCCAATACAATCAAAGTCTTTTATAAAACGAACAGAAGTCTATTTCACTTTTCTCAAACCATCTAAAACATAAATATATTTTGGACACATCCCATACAATAGTTCTAAACATAAAATGAAAGACAAAAAGTACATGGTGTTCAAATTCTCGAATGCTATGAGGACTCACCAAAATTTCAAGTCTTGATCTACTATGATCCTAGCCATGGAGATGGAAGTCAATATCGCCGGATCCTACATTTGATAAGAATGTAGGCAAGAGTATGTGTTAGTACAAATATGTACTAAATATGATAGCTAGCATAAATATCAACATAGGCATAACATAGGCATTAGTCAACATAAGATATATACTATGAGCATAAGAGATATCAACATAGGTCATAAGAATATTCAATGCACATAGATCATCATAATGTAAGAGGAACACTTCTCAAGTAACCTCAACATATCCTTAGCTAGGACTTAGGTAATCCACCTCCAGTCAAACATATCAAGGAAGGCAACTCAAACAATAATCCAAGCTAACATATCACCATACAAGTAAATCTCATACTAAAGCATGCTTACAATACATATTCATAAAGTACTCTTGTATCATCATAACTATGCTACTTTGATTAGGGACTAGTCCCTCTTTATCTATTTCTACTATTCATGGAAGAGTACTTCTTTACTAAACCAAGACAACTCATTACTCATGAATAGTTAGGATTTACCAATTTAAGGCTATCAAGGAAAAAGTATCTTATGCTAGACCAAGCTATCATGGAAGGCATCCTCTCATGCAAGTCCAAGCTACTCAAGGAAGGGTACTATAGCTTAATCCAAGCTACCAATGAAATGGTTTGGACTTACCAAGTCATGCTATCATGCAAGCATCCTATCATGCTAGTTCAAGCTAACCTTTGGAAGGGTACGATTTCTCAATCCAAGGCTATCCATGAGATCTATTACACAAGCTACCATGTATGATATTGTCTTACCAACTCAAGTTATTCATGAAGGGATCTCATATCACTACTTCAAGCTATCATAGTCAAACATGCTTGATTCATTCTAGGCGAGCAAACCTTTCAACCTAGAATCATTCTATGTGAGAAAACCTTTCACATTATACATTCATAGTATAGATTATGTGGGTAAAGTCCTTCCACAACAATTTTGACTACTAATCAACATTTGTAATATAAGCTTTACTCTCAAAGCCCTAATAATCATAGTTCATCATGTAAGCTTTACTCTAAAAGCAATACAAATCATCATTCATCATTCATGCTTTACTCTCAAAGCAATACATAGTAAAATTATCATATATGCCTAGCTCTCAAGACAATTCTAATCATAATCTCTCATATATGTTTCACTCTCAAGCAATTCTAAACATACCTCATCATATATCCCCAATCTCAATCACTACTAATCATGATTCATCATGTATACCTTAATCTCAATCAATTCATGTCTATATGTTTAACTCTCAATCAATCTACAATGTATTTTATCAATCCTAGAAGATTACCTCTAAATCCTCAATTTCCCCTTTCATGGTATCAAACTCTTTTACATTAATTTCATATTTCTAGACATGGGTTAGGCATGGATACATGCAATTTCATCCTAAAATCATGTAATTCTATCAATTAAACCATAAACAATCATAATCCACTCAATTGGATCAAAACCCATAACATTAAAAGAAACCCTAACTAGAATTGGGGAATTCTTTTTCTAAATTAGGGAAATCATAGGGGCTGCATGGATGAAAATTAATCATACCTTGATTAGAAAGCCCACAAATGCTTGAGGAATGGAGATTTGGTCTTGACCCTAGCTTCAACTTTTTCTTCTTCTTCAAGTTCTAGAGAGAGAAATATTTGAGAGGATGAACTTTGGGATTCTTTTGGGGTTTTGGAAATAATGACTTAAATGGTGAGTTTAAAGGGTTAAAATCACTTATATAGGTATACTAGGCTTAGGCAAAACGACCTCACTTTATTCTAATCAAAACCAAAAAGTCCTATTGTGCCCTTAACTAAACTGCCCAGCCTCCACCCACGAGACCCCGCTGACGGACCGTGGATGGACCTACGGTCTGTCCTGGTCAAGCATGGGTAGATTTAGAGACTTTCTTGGGGACCTATGGTTCCCCTAGCCACAAGTCGTGGACCCATCGATGAAATGTGGGTCCTGGCATGGTTACTGCCTTAGGCAGACTTCTTGGTGCCCATCTACGGTCCATGGACCCACCCACGAGCCATGGTTTGTTCTAGTGAGGTGGCACCTTGAAGTTTTCACATGTTATTCCCTCTATTTTGAATCTGGGGTGTTACATTATCTCCCCCTTGGGATCATTCATCCTCAACTGACGTTCTAGACACCTCTTAAGGGAAACGACTCTAGACTAGCAACCCATCATGCATGCAATAAATCTAAATGCACACAACCAAGGAGGAAAGATCAACTCCAAGCTAAACATACTCAATGCATCATACGGAAGGAAGGAACTACATCTAGCAATCCAATATGCATGAACTTCAACATTTACTCATGTTCAAGGAGGAGTTTACCATCTCCAAGCTAAAAGCATGCTCAACACAATCTCATGGAGCCTATATGCAATCTATACTCAAAGCATACATTCAAGGAGGAATTCTCTCAACTCCAAGCTAAGGCATGTTCAATAATTCATCTCATGAAGTCTATATGCAACTAATACTCTATGCACTACAACATAAGGAAAATCAATCATATAACTCATTTTTCTTTCAAAACACAAATTTTCATGAACATACACAATATAAGGAAATCATAGGAACATCTAAAACACTCATGACTTCAAACAAAGAGCAAAACATGAGGAACTCATCATCTCAAGCTAGGGAAGGAGTAGAAGGGTAAAGGATGAGGATATCGGGACATCATAACAACCTTGGCCTCCCAAGTAGCACCCTCAACTAAAAGATTCTTTCCTACCGTTTCACAAAAGCAACTTCTTAACTTGCCGATCTAAGATTTCTACCGAAACTTCCTTATAAAAAAGACTTTTCATCAACTCCCTAACCATGAACATTATAATCTCATAACACCCTTGATATCTAGGAATACCATATCCCCCTTGGGAGGAAGCCTTAACGAACTTTCTAAGCACCGTTTCTTTCAATTATACTAAGGTCGGATGAAGACACAACTTAACTTTCACATTTGTCACAAGGACAATTCTAAACCATTTCAACCCATAGCACCACCTTAGGTGGGGTCTACTAACCAATCATGTCTAGGAATTATCTAAACACCCTACTCATCACATCATTCATGCCACCGGAGCATTAGTCAAACCAACCGTCATTACTACTAACTCATAATGACCATACCGGGTTCTAAAAGCCGTTCTTGGAATATCATCATCTTTCAGAGTAACTCTATGGGATATGAAAATGGGACACTTTCTATAGACCATCTCAGCCATCACAGAATCACCAACAAAGGTAGAGACACAAAAGGGATCTAACACACACCAACAAGCACATCTAATCTCATAGTCACAAAACGCATCATAAAATATAATATAGTACTGGAATCTAGTAAAGCATTAACATCAAATAAAAAGGCTCTGAACATATCGGGATCCACATCTGGGGCACACTCTGGTTCATCTCTAGCCTGAAGAGCATAAAACTTATTTTGCTTTGGAGCATTGGAACCTGAACCACTTGGAGGAACTTGCTTGCCCTCTCTTCCTTTAGCCTTTGCCATAAGACAATTCCTCATTTTGTGACCACTCTCACAACAACTAAAGCAACCCTCTATGTCGGCTTAACATCTACCCTCATGTCTATTTCCACTCCTAGCACAAGTAGGCCAAAGAGATTTACTACTAATTCCTTGTGGTTTAGGGTTAGACACCCTATCTTTATTATACTTAGGAGCATTGGAGGAACCTTGTCCGAAAAACCTTTGTCTATTCCTAGGACGACCATGTCCATCAAACCTTGCATAAAAGGAATTATCACCATCCATTCTAGACCTCTTTTTTTCCCTAGATCTCCCTTTTAGTTTCTCCTCTTCAATCTGTTGGGTGTGAGTCATAAGACGAGCAATATCCATGTCATGAACAAACATAGCCGTACGACATTCTTTCACTACCAAATCGGACACTCCCGAAACGAACTTATTCATTGTCGGCCACTATAGATGGAACACACTTAGACAATTGGGTAAACCTCAAAGCATATTCCTTAACACTCATACTACCTTGCCTAAGGTTAATAAACTCAAGAACTTTAGCCTCTCTCATATCTAGAGGGAAGAACCTATCAAGAAGAGCATTTTTGAACCTTTCCCACTCTATGGGACCCATCTCTACCATTCTTGCTTATTTCCATTAGTTGAATCAAACTTGAGCAACTCCCTTAAGTTGGTAATCATCTAATTCCGCCTTCTCCATCGGAGTGTAACTCCCATAATATCCAACACCTTATGGACCTCATCTATAGATTCTTGAGGATCTTCCTCAACCTTTGAACCATAAAATTCTGGAGGGTTCATCCTAGTAAAGTCCCTCACTCTTGATGTTGTCGTACCCGCATTTAGGTTCACGGGGTTCACAACTTACCAATTGGCTTGGGCCGTCACAGCTTGAGCTAACACTTGAAAAGCCAATCTAAACTCCGCATTAGTTACACTCTCATCCAAAGGGTCAATCAGAGGTTGTGGAGGAGCTTCTTAGGGTGTGTTTGGTATGAAGGAAAATGTTTTCCATGGAAAATGTTTTCCTAGAAAATGTTTTCCTGGAAAACAAGTTGATTTTTGACTTATTTTCTCATGTTTGGTTGGTGAGTTAGAAAATATTTTTTCGAAAAAAGATTTTTTAGTGTTTGATTTATGAATGAAAAATATTTTTGAGAAATATTTTTTATTTTTATAAGAGTAGAAAATAATTTTTGAAATTGAAAATATGTTTTAAAAACAAACTTAAATTTTTTTAGGGGTGAGGGTTGTTTGGGTGGTGGGTGGGGTGGGGGGATGGTA
>NW_006239099.1:489629-514175 GCF_000226075.1 Solanum tuberosum | reverse complement strand
TTTTAACTTGACAATATTTTTTAAAAACAAACTTAAATTTTTTTTGGGGAGGCGGGGTTGCGTGGGTGGGGGGAGGGTTGAGTGTATGGGTGAAAAAATAGAATTTTGAAATTGGAAGAGAGTTTTGGAAAATGTTTTCCTTAAGTTTTGAAGGGAAGTCATTTTCCTTAATTTTGAGGAAAATGAGTTGATTTAGAAAACATTTTCCAAAACATTTAACCCAACCAAACATTTTCCGAAAAATGTTTTTCTTCATACCAAACACAATCTTAATCCACAATGTCTTCCTCATTCCTTCTAGCATTAGCCCTTGTAGTAGTCAAATCTTGAAAAACCATCGGGTAAGGATTAGGAGAAAGAACTTATAGAGTTAAACTCTATGGCATGACTTAGAATAATGAAGAAGTGAAGTTTCCTAAGCATCTTGTAGCCTCTCATTCATAAATGTGGTGTGCTTCACACTTATGAACAAGACTCTACTTGACGTGGTTTTGAGACATCCCAGAACTATTCCAAACCTTGTGCTTTGATTAACAAGTTGGTCACGACCCAAGGGTACACCCTAGATGTAACATGTCGTACAAGACCCTTAGAGGCCTCATACAAGCCACTTAGCAAATCATAACATAAAATAATAGAAATTGGTACGAAAATTTAAAACATTTTCCCAATACAATCAAAGTCTTTTATAAAATGAGCGGAAGTCTATTTCACTTGTCTCAAACCATAATACTAAACATAAAATGAAAGACAAAAGGATATGGTGATCAAATCCTAGAATGCTATGAGGACTCACCAAAACTTCAAGTCTTGATCAACTATGATCCTAGCCACGGGGATGGAAGTCAATATTGCCGGACCTTACATTTGATAAGAATGTAGGAAAGAGTATGTGTTAGTACAAACATGTACTAAATATGATAGATAGCATAAATATCAACATAGGCATAACACAGGCATTAGTCAACATAAGACATATACCATAAGCATAAGAAATACCAACATAAGTCATAAGCATATTCAATGGACATATATCATCATAATGTAAGAGGAACACTTATCAAGGAACCTTAACATATCCTTAGCTAGGACTTGGGTAATCCAACTCTAGTCAAACATATAAAGGAAAGCAACTCAAGCAACGATCCAAGCTAATATGTCACCATACAATTAAATCTCATACTAAAGCATGCTTACAATACATCTTCATAAAGTACTCTTGTATCATCATAACTATGCTAGTCCCTCTTTAGCTATTTCTACTATCCATGGAAGAGTACTTCTTTACTAATCCAAGACAACTCATTACTCATGAATGGTTATGATTTACCAATTCAAGGGCTATCAAGTAAAAGAATTTTATGCAAGACCAAGCTATCATGGAAGGCATCCTCTCATGCAAGTCCAAGCTACTCAAGGAAGGGTACTATTGTTCAATCCAAGCTACCAATGAAATGGTTTGACCTTACCAAGTCATGCTATCATGCAAGCATCCTATCATGCTAGTTCAAGCTAACCTTTGGAAGGGTATAATTTCTCAATCCAAGGCTATCCATGATATCTATTACTCAAGCTTTCATGCATAGTCTTGCCTTACCAAGTCAAGCTATTCACGAAGGGATCTCATATCACTACTTCAAGCTATCATAGTCAAACATGATTTGATTTATTTTAGGTGAGCAAACATTTCAACCTAGAATCATTCTATGTGAGAAAACCTTTCACATTATGCATTCATATATTCATAGTATAGATTATGTGGGTAAAGTCCTTCCACAACAATTCTATCTACAAATCAACATTTGTAATATAAGCTTTACTCTCAAATCACTAATAATTATAGTTCATCATGTAATCTTTACTCTAAAAGCAATACAAATCATCATCCATCATTCATGCTTTACTCTCAAAGCAATACATAGTAAAATCATCATATATACCTAGCTCTCAAGACAATTCTAATTAGAATTTCTCATATATGTTTCACTCTCAAGCAATTCTAATCATACTTCATCATATATCCCCAATCTCAATAACTACTAATCATGATTCATCATGTATACCTTAATTTCAATCAATTCATGTCTATATGCTTAACTCTCAATCAGTCTACAATGTATTTCATCAATCCTAGAAGATTACCTCTAAATCCTCAATTTCCCCTTTCATGGCATAAAACTCATTTGCATAAATTTCATCTTTCTAGACATGGGTTAGGCATGGGTACATGCAATTTCAGCTTAAAACCATGTAATTCTATCAATTCAACAATAAAAAATCACAATCCACTCAATTGGATCAAAATCCATAACATTAGAAGAAACCCTAACTAGAATTGGGGAATTCTTCTTCTAAATTGGGGAAATCATGGGGGCTCCATGGATGAAAGGATTCCATGTATGAAAAGTCGTCATACCTTGATTACAAAGGCCACAAATGCTTGAGGAATGGAGACTTGGTCTTGACCCTAGCTTCAACTCTTTCTTCTTCTGCAAGTTCTAGAGAAAGAAATATTTGAGAGGATAAACTTTGGGATTCTTTTGGGGTTCTGGAAATAATGACTTGAATGGTGAGTTTAAAGGTTTAAAATCACTTATATAGGTGTACTAGGTTTAGGCAAAACGACCTCACTTTATTCTAATTAAAACCGGAAAGTCTCATTGTGCCCTTAACTAAACTGCCCTCCTCCACCCATGAGACCACGCTGACGGACAGTGGACGGACCTACGGTCCGTCCTGGTCAAGCGTGGGTAGATTCAAAGACTTTCTTGGGGACCTACGGTTCCCCTAGCCATGAGTCGTGGACCCATCGACGGAGCGTGGGTCCTGGCGTGGTTACAGCCTTAGGTAGACTTCTTGGTGCCAGTCCATGGACCCATCTACGGTCTGTGGACCCACCCACGAGCTGTGTTTGATCCTTGTGAGGTGGCACCTTGAAGTTTTAACATGATATGCCCTCTATTTTGAATATAGGGTGTTACATGAAGAGAAAAAAAAAACTTTTCTATATGTTTAATCACATAAAAGAAAAGTCAAAAAGTTAATTTAAATTACTTGAAAAATAATTATTGATTAATTATAATAAGTTAAAAAGTTAAAAAAAAAAATCAAAAAAATAAAAGAGAATGTGCCTTGTAGTTAAAAAAGAAACGATGCCTGCAGTTAAAAAAAATTTAAAAAGTTTGACTGCAGTTGAAAAAAAAATAAAACAAAAATCTGCTAGTGGGGTTCGATCCCTCGAACTTAGACACAAAAACTTGATCGCTACCACTGGCACCAGAGAATACTTTTTGTATTCTGGGTGGCACGTTTATTATTTATACAAATGATGTATATAAATACCTATATATAAATAGAATTTCTGTCGAAGCTTGTGGGTGGCGTGGCACTCCCTCGGGCATTAATAGATCAACTCCTGACCAGGTCAGATCGTTATAGGTAAGAACTGGGATTCTAGGCTATGTTATAACATATGATTATAATGGTATACTGAAATGGTAGTTACTAGGTCATGCAGATGACCGAGGGATCTGGTGCATGGTTTAGGTATTGGAACTGATTATGGTTGTCCAATGTTTATTTAGAATTTATATGTTAAGGGGTATATGAGTCAATATGGATGAGTTGGTCTAAGATGCAAGTTTCAGGTATTGTTTTGAAAAGGGTCAGGGAGTTGGCATTAGAACTCTAGAGAGAGTAGTAGGTTGGTTGATAGGGCTAGTGATGGCCTTGTATTTGTGAATTTCAATATGGTATAAGGGTTAGGCTATGATTTGATATTATGATGGTATAACAGGGAGGCTTGGGATCGAGGTGCATTAGTTTATGGGCATTATACGTGGAAGGGTAAAAGCAAATGGGATAGAGACTTGCGATGGTGTAACTTTCATATTATATGAATCCTTCTAGATGTCTTCTTTCTATTATGTGTTAGGTTTGGGTGGATCAGTGATGCGTATCAGTACGTGTGTTTGTACTGATACTACTCTTGTTATGCCACTTGAAAAGGTCTAGTTGCAGGATCAGTGATGTTTCTTAGGTGAAGATAATGGTGATCTCTGACAGCTTCGATTTGTTCTTATTTATGATGGGAGTTGTGTCTTATTTTCTCATATAAATTGTACATTTTTGGTAGCTCTTGTACCCGTTTAGACTAATTCGTTGGAGAGAGTTTTCAATTTTTTGTTAAAGATTTTCATTAAAGATTGATTTTTTCATGAAGTTTTACTGTAATAAGGAGATTACATTGTATTTTGTTAATTCTGCATTGGCCTTTTTTAAGTTGGGTGGTAAGGGTTCTCCTATCTAGGGGTAAGGGTTCTCCTATCAAGGTGTTAGAGTAGGTGCCCACTCGACCCGATGGGTTGGATCGTGATAACAACTTATATTTTACTCTTTTATTAATAGCACATAAGTTAGTAATTAATTTGATACAGATATTGTTTTAGTGAGCGATTTATTAAAATTGATTTTTGACAACACAATAAAGAATAATATTTTAAAATTAAATTATTAACCACTTTATTTACCTTAAACAACACCAAAATATTAATTTTGCATATCCAAAAAGTGGAGAAAATAAATAAATTAGAGAGTGTGACAGAAAATTAGAGTCAAACTTCCTTTGTAGACATTCACTCTCCGATAAATGGTCATGAACCCGCATACGAAAATCTCTACTATTTTATTGGAGCGGTGGTCCTCTTCCCCCTACATTTATTGCATCTCAAAAAAAATTCAGTCATCTTTATAAAGATATAATAACGTGCAATATATAATAATAGTAATTATATATATGTTATGATTATGAGTATTCTGTAATCTATAGCTAATAGCTAGTAGCAATGATTGTTATAAGACGTAATTTAAGAAAGTAAAAAAGACTTTTGTATTTTGTAGTCTTAATATAAAGTCATGTAAAATGTATTTAAATATCATTTACTTTCATAATTTTTAAACATGTATTGTGAAAAGTAAAAATAATAAATGTCATTAAAGTATTTGACCAAATATTTTGATTTATACTGAAAAACCGTTAAGCAATAGACAAATTGTTTCATAAAGTAAAAGTCATAAATATCATAAAAATATTTGACCAAATATTTTGATTTATCCTGAAAAACTGTTTAGCAATAGACAAATTTTGTTCATTAGAAAATATTGTCATTGATGTTAATAAAATATATAATTATCTTTTTGACAAAAATTAACAGCATATATTAGAAAAAAATTTAAAAGATGCTTTTACTCTTGTTAATAACGGAAAACGTTCAAAATGTCCTTAAACTATATGAAATGGATAAAAATGCTCTTAATTAATAGTATAGTCCAATAATGTTGTTATCGTCAATAATTTTATCCAAAATTGTCCCTATTGCTAATAGTTTGGTTCATAAATGTCCCTTTTGTAACTTCATGAGTCAGAATATCCTGTTCCTAAAAAATATATTAATTTTTTTTCTTTTTAAACAACTGATAAAAATATTACTCAAAAAGAACCATATTCTTGTTCCTTTTTCTTTCAAAATCACTTTAGCTGATAAATAAGTAGAAAATAATCTTTTTTTTCTTCCTAGTCTTATTTTAACATTTAAAATAAAAATAACTCCATGTACCTTTTAAATTGATAATCTAGGATATATATAAGATCATACTTAAGCTTTCATTAATTTTTCATTTAGATAACAATAAAAAATTATTAATAAAGTAGAGATTATTTTTATTTCTTAATCTTTTCCGAACTGAACTAGGATAAGCATTTTATAATTAAAAAGATTATTATTTGGAAAAGAATGTGTTTGAAAAGAATATATATATTATATATATATATATATATATATATTATTTTTTTATTTTTTTATTTTTGGGCTTTGCCCATTTATTCTATTTTATTTCGAAAAGAATATCTTCATTACGGAGGCCTGAAGCAAAACCTTCATTGATTTTCTCCTTGAGCCATTCTTATCCCTTTAATAATGACACCGCTTAGAAAAAATTCTACGTACACCACTGCTAAGAAGTGTTGTTGAAATTATGCTTACATTGGTACCATGTATAGAAAAAGAGGAGCAATATTTCCTGTTAATTAGCCACAGAGAAAAAACTGAGAAGAAAAGCTCAATCAAAAATTAATTAATTAGAAAATTATTCAATAAAATTAAAGTGAAATTAACTAACCAAAAATTTCAAAAATAAATTGCATGATGCGTATTTGATTACCCATATTGTTGTCTCTTTACAACCTAAGAAGTAGTTAACTGATAAAGATTCGAAAAAAGAAATAAAACACCTATCTAACTTTAGAGGTTTTAAATTAGTTTAAACTTGATTTTTAACAAGAAAAAGGAGTTTGAATGAAATATGCATAATTTGTTACTTTCAAAATAAGTGGCCAAGTCAAATGCTTTTGTTTAAGAATTTTTATTTTTTTATGAAATTGAATTAATGAGGAAATCTTAAAGCTAAAGATATCGAAAAATATATTTTGCCTTGATAAAAAATTTAAGTTATTAATCAATTGAAAGCCTTTTATCTTCAAATTTGCCTACTCAAAATTCCCAAAAAGTAAACAAAAGACATACAAACTGTCCCTTTAAAATTCTTAAAAAATGCTTCACTGTAGAGTTCAAAAACTTACACTTTTTGTTTTTAACCTTAAAAAAAGTTTATGGAAAGTATTAGAAAAGTTATATTTTAAAGACCTTAGTTTATCAAAAAGTAGGGTTTAAGGGTTGATACATATCCATCATAAAAAGGGTCCAACTTCTTTGCAAAATAAAGTTTTCTCAAACTAACAAACGAGTTAAGCAACAAAACAAACTTAATTTAAAGGTCATTATTCTAAGAGAAATTAATATATTAAAACCCAGTATCTAAAGGAGGGGAAGGTGAGCAACTAGATTTGCTAAAGTTCTTAGTTAGTTTGCATAATTTCAAACATAAATTGAAACAAAACATAAATATAGGTGCCAAAAAAAAGTATAAAACGTTAGTCACAGATAACAACCAACACATATGTATGCATAAAAAATGTAAAGTTTCGAGATAAGGAGGAAGTGCGAGATTTTCTTTTGGAATGAGTAAATCATTCTAGACACGAGATTTTTTTATTATTATTATTTTATTGTTTTTTTTTTAAAAAAAGAGCAATTTTGACCCGTTAAGTAACAATATGGACATTATTAGACTAAATTATTGACGATAAGGACATTTTTAGATCAAACTATTCACGAAAGGGATTTTTCTTTTCAATTTTGCATAGTTTAGGAAATTTTTTTACCCTTTTCCATATTAATAATATTTTTCTAACAATCCGCCACATATCTCAGTAAGAATATTAACAAATAAAATGAAAAAAGAAGTTTTGTTGGATTTTTCACATATATGTACAATGTGTCGAATTTAGGCATCTCGTAGACTATAAATCAGATCTAGATAAAACAAAATTAAACTTATAGAGTAATCGGTGAAGTTTAAAATTTTATGGACTAAGACTTATTCTATCACATGTTACTCGCACAATCTTTATTTTTATCACAGTTTTGCTCTAAAAGGTCATGCGTGTATCCTACTATTTATGAGTGTTGTAGAAAACTTTCGCAATATCATAGAAACAACACCTCTCCACACTCATTTATGTCCAACCATAAAGTGTATTCTGCAGAGAAATATACCGCTTATAAAGGATATTCTAATAGAATAAGAGTTTATAGTTCAAACTCACTTTGCCTTATACTTTTGCACTATATTCACATACCATAATTAGGAACTCGTGTGCACAGGTACAACAACAACTAAAGGAGTACAATTTATACATGAAAATAGAACACAGCTCCCACCACAAGGAAAGGAAGCATGGAAGATGTTGGATAGCATCGTCATCTGCACTTATAAAACTTCACTGACCAACTAGACTACGCTAAGTGGCATAGCATCAGTACAAATACACATACTGGTAGGCATCATCGATCGACCTGAACCTACCACATAATATAATGTACATAATTAGAAAAGTCATGTCATATGAAAGTTGCACCACCCCACTTCTTTATTCATATACTCATACTCTTTCCACGTAAATAACATGACTAAGCACTTTAATTATGTCACCCTAAGGCTTTTCAAGCCTACCGGTGATGTCATAATAATGCAAAATTATAGACTAACCCTTCTACATTAATATTCATGATTAACAGGTCATCACCAACCCTATCAATTGTCCTGCCATCTTGCACAACCCTCATGCCAACTCTTTGGCCTTATTTAGAACAGTAAGTGAAACTGATGCCTTAGACCTACTCGTCCTTAGCAAATTAACCAAAAACCCATTACAAAACCAAGTTATCATGACCAATGCTAAACAATTAAAGAATTAAGTCCAGTAGTCAAGAAAAATATGCAGAATAATCCCTAAGAATTTGATTATCAATAAGCACTTAATATACCTCAATCATCGCAATTAAGACATAATACAGACTCCCAATCCTTACCCCGACTTATCATAACGTGATCCATATCCCACATGGTCACATTCTGTCGCGACTCCAAAGTACCCCCTAGGCATGACATGACGTATAAGACCCCGAAAAGCCCTACACAAACCACTTGATATACATACAATACAATATAATAGAAAATATGAGAAATTAAGCAATATGTCTCATATCATAAAAGAGTTTGACATAAAAGCAAAAATCTAATCATACTCTTGACAAAACAATCTAATACATCAAAAGAGTGGTTGGGACGTAACTCATACACCACTTACAACGTCTGAAAATTGAAGACATAAGAAAAACATAATAAAAGTGATATGGTCCTCGGAACATGAGGACTCACCAAGTCTTCAATGATCGATCAATCAACTAGCCATGAGCAGGAGGAGAAGAAGCGTTGAACCCTACATTATGAGACAATGTAGGTATAAATATGCATTAGTACATGAAATGTACCAAGTATGAGGGATATGCATAAAAACATGAAACGTGATCATAAAGGGACATAAAGGAAAACATGATATGCATGACCAAGCTAAAATATTATCAAATATTGATAAGCCAGTATCATAAATCATGAACATAGTCAATGCATCTTAAAATCATAATGAAAGCTTCATAAACCTTTGAAAGTAACTTAATTTTTTCTGTCGGATATTTATTGTTAACCGACATAGAGCATATGAGCTATAACATGAAATCTGATGTCGTGCTCCCACACTGAAAAGAGATGTCCTACTTACCAAGGTAAGGGCCTTGAACTTCTAACTTAGATGGATCCATTAGTTATATATTTCTAAGACAATATATCATACGGGGAACGTAGTAGGGACAAGGAGATACTACTACAGACCCAACCTCTACTAACAGGAGAGCCTCCATATCAATGTTCTCTCGGTGCTAAGTAAAAATCCCAATGGAATAGTCATATTCATAAATATATCAGCATACATAGAAAAGCATAATTAATTCACTAATTCAAGATTAAGCCACCATAGAGTAGCTCCTTAAATAATGACTCATACATATGTGAGAAAACCTTTCACCAATCATGATTTCTTAATACGTGAGAAAACCTTTCACAATTTCATTGTGTTTATCTCAAAAACAACCTTAGTTCATAAAACATTATGTTGATAAATCATGCATAGCTTTCATAAATCATCATTCATAAGTTCATAGCTTTCTTCATAAATTCATATCTTCATATAGTCATATTTTCATAAATTCATGTTCATAATCATGAATAGTTCATGGGTCGATATGAAATTAATTGGAAATATGTAATTGAACCAAATTATTCATAAGATTAAGATCAAATAATTGAATCATAACAAACAGGACCCATGGAGAATCGGATGAGACCCTAATCAATTTTGATGAAATTAGATTGGAAACTTGTAGATCTTTTGGGACCCAAGGATGAATGGACTCCATTGGTGAATTGTCAAATACATTGATCATCAAAGCCCAAAAGGAATGGAGGAAAAGGAGAGTTTAAGCTTGAACCCTAGATTTCTTCCTTGAACTTGAGACAGAATTGGAGAGGATGAACTTATATGAGATTTGGAAATTTGAGAGAATGAGAGGGTTTGGGTAGATTTGGCAATAGCAAGGTAGTTATAGGACTTAGAATTAGGGTCAAAACGACATAGTATAGGAATTAAATGCATATAAATTTGAGAGAATGAGAGGGTTTGGGTAGATTTGGCAATAGCAAGGTAGTTATAGGACTTAGAATTAGGGTCAAAACGACATAGTATAGGTATTAAATGCATTAAATGCATAAGAAAAGACTCAAATACCTTTAAACAATAACTATAGAACAGAATTACGATTGGGCCTATGGTTCGTACAAGTTTTTATGGCCCGTACTAGTCAACAGTAGAACTAACTTCAAAAATCCAAAATTCATTTAATTCCCACAAAACCATTTCTATGAATTGTCACAAAGTCTACGGTTCGTAGACCCTTTCCATAGAACTCAAGTTCAAGTCCAAAATTTTACTAAGTCTAGATCCCTTCTATGCGACACCTTCTACGACTTGTAGAAGCTATGCAACTCGTTAAATCCTTTTGTAGGTTTATGGTCTTAAATCAAATCTTTGAATCCTTTATAGGAAAGCCTTCCATAGTTCGTCCAAGTTCACACGGTTTGTCCTGTCAAGTCGTAGGTCAAACCTTAGAAACTTAAAATTTTAAAAACACAATTCTAGGTCTACGACTTCTTTCCTACGACCTGTATGACTTCCTACGGTCCGTAGATAGGAGTCGTAGAACTTGCTTCAGTGAAATTTTCTGTACTTTTCTATCCAACATAACTTTTTAATTTTCGAGGTCATGTTATATCTCCCCATTGGGAACATTCATCCTCAAATGGGACTCAAGTTAGAATGAATAGACTAGGAGAAAAACTAACAATCCAACATGAATGCAAACTTCATCAAAATGCACATAAACATGGAGAATCACTCCAACCTAAATCATAACATCAATAATCAAGTTTTTCATGAACATGCATGCATATTGGAAACATGAGGATGACTAGAACACATGAATTTAAAACAATGAACCATGAGGAACTAATAACTCAAGCTACAATAGGAGGGGAGGGAAAGAGATAAGGATGTCGGGACATCATATCGGCTTCGGACTCTAAAGTAGCACCCTCAACTAATTGATTCCTCCAAAGAATTTTCAAGGAAGCAACTTCTTTGTTTCTTAACTGCCGAACTTGATGGTCCAAAATCTCAACCAAAACCTCTTCGTTAGAAAGATTCTCTTTAACTCCCAAAATTTCCAAAGGCACAATGAACGTCGGATCTCCAACAAAAATTTTCAACAAAGAGACATGGAATACCAGATGTTCCGATGCTAAATCATTAGGCAACTCAAGTTCATAAACAACTTTTTCAATATGCCTCAAAATCTTATATGAGCCCACATAAAGGGGACTAAGCTTCACTTCTTCCCAAATCTCATTACACCCTTCATGGGTGAAATTTTCAAATAAAGTCAATCATCAACATTAAATTAATGTTCTCTTCTTCTAACATCGGTATAAGACTTTTGTCGACTTTGATCCATTTTCAGCCTTTTACAAATAAGTCGAACCTTTTTCTATAGCCTCAAACACCAACTCAGGCCCTATCAAAGCAACCTCACCAACTTCAAACAAACCTATAGGAGACCTAGACCTCCTACCATACAGAGCCTTAAAGGGTGCCATTCCAATACTAGAATGACAGTTATTATTATAGGAAAACTTAATCAAAGGCAAATGATCATCCTAATTACCCTTGAAATAAATCATGCAAGCTCTTAACATATCTTCCAAAGTATGAATAATACGCTCTACTTATCCATCGATCTGGGGATGAAAAGTCATGCTAAGCGTCACTTGCATACCAAGACCTTTCTCAAATGACCTCAAAAACTGAGATGTAAACTAGGTGCCACGATCGGAGATAATAGACAAGGGAACCCCATGCAACCTCACCATTTTCTGAATATAAAGCTTGGCATACTCTTTCGTTGAAAATGAAGTCTTTACGGGAAGAAAGTGAGACGATTTCATCATTAGGTCCACAATAACCCAAAACAAATAAAACTGATGACGAGTACGAGGTAATCCATTATAAAATCCATATTCAAATCTTCCTACTTACATGTAGGAATACTAATTTTTTGAGCCAAACTATCTAGTTTCTAATGCTCAACTTTGACTTGTTAACAATTCGGACACTCAACCTGAAATTCCATAATATCCTTCTTCATTCCGTTCAACCAATAAACTTCCCACAAATTATGGTACATTTTGGTGGCTCCTGAGTGAATAGAATACCTAGAACTATTAGCTTTTGTCAAAATCTTATTCCTCAACTCGCCAACATTTGGGACACATAACCGACCTTGGTATCGAAGGACACTATCTCCTCATTGGAAAAATGCCTCAATGGATTTTACAGAAACTAAGTTCTTCAACTCAATCAGTACCAGATAAAGATCTTGCTTAAGCATTCACATCTGATACACAAGACTATTTCAAACCATTATGAACAATAACACTGCCTTCACTAGAATCAATCAAGCGAACACCCAATCAAGCCAACCTATGAACATCACAAACTAACTCTTTCTTACCATCCTCAACATGAGTAATATTTCTGTAACGACTCGGAAAAAAATGATAGGTTAAGCAAGAGCCTATGACTTTGTGTTGACTTTATAATGAGGTTCTATGAGGGGTTTATATGTAATTTCGTTTTAATTGTGTAACTCCGATAATTTAAAATGAATAAGAAGAAGCTTGAAATTGGAAGTAGTCACTTTTGGAAAAATTCAGAATCTTGAAATTTGGTTAAGTGTGGGAAATCAGTGAGTTTTTGGCCAACTTTGAGCAGTCATAACTCCTAGATCAGGATGATCCAGGAGTAGTTCTAGTTATGTTTGGAAAGCCCTTGGAACGATCTTTCCAACGCCACCGAGTTTGCTCGATTCCGAGTTCGTATGAGCGAGTTATGCCCTTTGAAAGTTGGGCAGTTGGCAGGGAATCCGTCCGGAAAATTTAAGGGCATTTTGGTCTTTTCACAAATCTTTTCTTTTGAGGTTATATTGTTGTGTTAGGCTGTTTGTGGATCATTTTTGTTCCATTTTAAAAGAGTAAGAGTTAGGGTTCTTGAGTGAAGAAGAGAAAGAAGAGAGGAAGAAGAGGAGTTGGAGCTAGGGTTGAAGATTTCTTGGTGTTTCTTCTTCAAATTTCGTGGGGAATTCATCTTTAAGGTATGGGGATCCTTTATCCTTGATCATTCTTTCTTTCAAGGAGCCCAATCAAAAGGTTTTCAAGGTCTTTCAAATACACCAAAATCCTATTTCGAATTCTAAGCATGGGTCCTTGCATTAAATGATTTCCAATGATGTTTTATGTTGTTATTAATGATTATTGATGGGTTTAGGAAAGAAATCTTCATGAACCCATGCCTTTACAAATTCTCTAAATTTGGCCTAAAGTGGGTGTATTGATTTTGTGTAATTGATGGACGATTATTGTGTAAATTGTTATGGGCTTGAAGGAATGATGTGAATGAGTTTTATGTGAAGCTATATGTGAAGGAATGATGTGAATGAGTTTTATGTGAAGCTATATGTGAAGGAATGATGTGAATGAGTTTTATGTGAAGCTATATGTGAAGGAATGATGTGAATGAGTTTTATGTGAAGCTATATGTGAAGGAATGATGTGAATGAGTTTTATGTGAAGCTATATGTGAAGGAATGATGTGAATGAGTTTTATGTGAAGCTATATGTGAAGGAATGATGTGAATGAGTTTTATGTGAAGCTATATGTGAAGGAATGATGTGAATGAGTTTTATGTGAAGCTATATGTGAAGGAATGATGTGAATGAGTTTTATGTGAAGCTATATGTGAAGGAATGATGTGAATGAGTTTTATGTGAAGCTATATGTGAAGGAATGATGTGAATGAGTTTTATGTGAAGCTATATGTGAAGGTATGATGTGAATGAGTTTATGTGATCTTGTGATGATCCTATGTAAAGTGGATAGCATTGTGAGTTAAAGTATGATTTCTCATGATGTATATATGAAATGATGTTGGATTATGAAGTATCCTTAAATGAAAATGTTGTGACTTGGTTGGTAGACTAAAGTGTCCCTCCTTGTTACTTAAAGTCTTGAATGCATGAATGTGTGAAATGGGCAAAACTAAGAAATGGTGCCCTTTCATAAGTCTAGCTTTCCTAAGTAAATGTAAAACCATGAAATCGGTAGACCTAATGGTGGTAGCCCTTCTCATGTGTGAAATGATGAACCTTGGATCGGTAGGCCTAAGGCACCCTTCTAGGGGGATTTAATGAGCTATCCTTATGAACCTTGATTGGCCATGACTAAGAAATGGGGCCTTTCTTGGGAAGAGGTACTATGAGTTGGTTGAACTAGAAAAGGAACCTTCTCTAAGTACATATGTGATTGAATACTCTATGGGAAACAAGGCTAGCACCGAGTGGATGTGGTTAGGAAGGTGGCCTAGTTGAGTATGAGATTAGGCACAATGAACTTCCTTGGACATCCCCTAAACCATGTGCCTACATGGGATGTGTCCTAGTTCTACCCTTGGCAAGTAGAACACCTTCCACGGTGTAGGGTTTTATGACACCGGATTCCATGTCTAGCTTGCATGGTCTATGTCGGTTAATGCCTATTCCCATCATGTGGGATGTGCACTCTAGTTATTGGATAGGTTCTACAACGTGTAGGTAGTAGTATGGGATGCTATCTACACATGGCACGAGTAGGCTTTGAAGATACTAAAGTGAGTTCCCTAAGTCTAACGACTATTATGTGAAAGTCCCCTTATGTGCTTGAATGTCTCCAAAATGGTTTCTTAAAGATTGTTGGTCTATTGATGTTATGTTGTAAATGAAATGTCCTTATCTAAGGTAATCTTGGGGAACACTTAAGTGTGCTTGAAGAGGTTGTATGGGCGGTCACTTCTTGTCTCACTCAAGTGTGTCTTAAGGTTATATTAGGTAGAGGTCTTATGGTTATGAAATGACATGTGTTCTTTTAAAGTTAAGCATGGATTGTATATGGACATATGTTGAGTATATGTATGGTTGGCTATGGTCTTATATGTTAATGTTGACTTGTATTATGTCTCTTATACTTGTAAAGGAAAGGTTTTATCAAATTGATACGAAAGCATTTATTTTTTGAAAATGTCCTTTTTGGCATGTTTTTGCATGGTCTCCATACTTAGTACTTAATTGTGCTAACCCCTTTCTTTCCCTTTTTGGACTAAAGTGTAGGGATTTGGAGATGATGACATGTCATGGCTATTTGATA
The DNA here is from genome assembly GCF_000226075.1 of Solanum tuberosum. Classification (NCBI taxonomy): domain Eukaryota; kingdom Viridiplantae; phylum Streptophyta; class Magnoliopsida; order Solanales; family Solanaceae; genus Solanum; species Solanum tuberosum. The sequence continues at coordinate 498,814 of NW_006239099.1, read as the reverse complement.
TGTTTCTAAGTGTTGAAGATGAAGACTTGGTGAGTCCTCATAGATTTGAGGACAACCCCCAATATGTTCTTTTATGTCTTTTTAGTATGTTGTTTAAGTTGTACGGGATTAGTCCCGAATTTTGTACTCTAAAGTATTAGATGGTTTGAGACATCATGTATAACGTCTAGAAAGTCTTCCGCTTGCTATTTTTTAATGAAATGTCTTCTTTGTAAAGAAAGATTTTAATTCCTTATGGTTTTTAGTGTCTATGAGATGAATGAATGCTAAGAGGCTTGTATTAGACCTCTTCGTGGTCGAGTACGCCGGTTACGATTAGGGGGTGCTCCCGAGTCGTGACAATTTCCCATCGATAGTCGACTAAGATCCTCTACCACCACATTCACTTTACTAAGATGATATAGGACTCTCATGTCGTAATCTTTCAATGACTCTAGCTATCTTTTTTGGCGAAGATTCAAATAATTTTGAGTGGACTCATACTTCAAGCTCTTGTAATTGGTAAACACATCTACATAAACACCATATAGGTAATGCCTACAAATCTTTAGAGCAAACACTATCGCCACTAACTCCAAATCATGCGTCGGGTGATTCTTTTCATGCACCTCAATTATCTTGAAGCATAAACAATGAATTTTCCAAGTTACATCAAAACACACCTAAGACCAATTCATGAAGCATCATAGTAAATCACAAAACCATCCGGTCCTTCCGATAATGTCAAAATAGGGGCTGAAGTGAGTCTATCTTTCAACTCTTTGAAACCTTCCACATGCTTTCGACCATAGCAATTTCACCTTCTTTTGAGTCAATGTCATCAAATGTGAAGAAATAGAGGAAAATTCTTCCACAGACCTTTTATAGTAATCGGTCAAACAAAAGAAACTCTGTATATCTGAAGTGGACAAAGGTATAGGATAATTCTTAACCGCCTCAACTTTCTTATGATCGACTTGAATACCGTCACTGGAGACAATATGGCCAAGGAAAGCAACATACCTCAACCAACATTCACATTTTCTAAACTTAGTATACAATTCACGATCCTTGAGAATTTGCAACACCATCCTCAAATGCTCAACATGCTCATCCCCACTCTGTGAGTAATCAAAATATCATTGATAAACACAATCACAAACATGTTAAGGTATTGCTTGAAGACACTATTTATCAAATCCATTAATGTCGCCGGGGCATTAGTCAAACAAAAAGACATCATCAAAAATTCATAATGACCATACTGAGTTTGAAAAACATCTACGGAATGTCACTCTCCTTCACCCTCAATTGGTGATAACCTGACCAAAGGTCAATCTTAGAGAACTAACTCACTCTTCGGAGTTGGTTAAACAAATCATCAATCCGCGGAATAGGATACATGTTCTTAATGGTAATCTTATTCAATTTCCCATAGTTAATACACATTTAGAGAAACCATCCTTCTTTTGAACAAACAACACTGGAATACCCCAGGGAAAGATACTCGACCTAATAAAACCTTTATCTAACAAATCCTTCAATTGATCATTTAACTTCATACGTTATGTTAGGGACATATGGTAAGGATAAATATGAATAAGCAGCGTATCTAGGAGAAGGTCAATATTGAAGTCTATTTCCCTTTTGGGAGAAATACTAAAAAGATCATCGAGAAACACTTACGGAAACTCATTGACAATCAGAACAAACACAATAGTAGGGTTTCAGAATATGTATTCCTTACCCGAATTAGATGATAAATGCAACCCTTAGAAATCACATTTCTAGTCTATAGGAAATATATGAACTGACCCTTAAGAACATAATTTCCCCATTCCCATGATATGATAGGTTCGTTTTGAACCCCGAATGTTATCAATCGGGTCCTACAATCTATGGAATCATATTATGTATGAAGCCAATTCATCCCAAGAATAACATTAAATCAAACATATCGAACTCGACAAGATCAACATGAGTGGCTCTATGAGAAACAGAAACACGGCAATTTCTATAAACTTTTTTAGCCACAATAGAATCACCAACAAGAGTAGAGATATGAAATGGATTAGAAAGGATTTCAGGACCAACATCAAACCTCATGGCCACATAAGGAGTAAAAAATGATAACATAGCATCCGGATCAAGTAAAACATAAACATCAAGGTGAAAAACTTTCAACATACCGGTCACCACATCCGGAGAACCCTCGTGATCCTATTGAGTCTGAAGATCATAGAATTTATTTTGCTTTGGAGCACCTAAACCAGAACCACTAGGTTAAGCTTGCCTACCATCTCTTCCCTTAGTAGCAAGGAACATAAAATCTCTCATCTTGTGACCACACTTTCCATAATTAAAGCAACCATTCATACCGGCCAAATAATTTTCATCGTGTTTCTTGCCACACCTTGTACAAGTAGTCATAGACGATCAACTACTATTTCCTCCTCAAGGTTTAGGGTTAGACACCATATCCTTGTTGAACTTAGGAGTCAGATCATTAGAACAATCTTGTCCACCGGACATAGAATGAGAAAAGTCACCAGCACCATTCCTTGCCTTCTTGGAATCTATTGCCCTTTTCTTGAGCTTTTCCTCTTCAAATTTTTGGGCATGTATCATAAAATAAGAGATATCCATATCTTTAATCAATATGGTGGTACGACATTCTTTGACAACCAAATTAGAAAATACCTGACATAAACTTACTCATTCTTTCCCTAGAGTTGGCAACCATAGTTAGAGCATACTTAGCCAATTGAGTGAACTTCAAAGCATACTATTTCACACTTATATTTCATTGACATAGATTAATGAATTCAAGCACCTTTGCTTCTCTCATATCAAGGGGAAAGAAATGATCAATAAATGCTCCTTTTAATTTCTCCTAATCAAGAGAAGCCGCATCAACAGTCCTCTCACATTTCCATTGTGCAAACAAAATTTAAGCAGCACCCTTGAGCTGATAAGCATCCAATTCCACCTTCTCCACCATATATGATCCCATAATTCCCACTATCTTATACACCTCATCAATTAACTCTTGAGGATCCTTATCCCTTTTCGATCCATGAAACTCCGAAGAATTCATCCTAGTAAAGTCCCTTGTGCTTGTCGCCGTCGTACCAACATTTGGGTTCAAGGGAGCAACGACTTCTCTATTAGCTTGGGTCTTCATAGCTTAAACCTACATTTGGAAAATGGCTCAGAATTTGGCATGAATTACTTGCTCGGCCAAAGGGTCAATCAGAACTTGAGGAACCTTGGGCTCCACATTATCACCCACATTCCTTCTTACATAAGCTCTTCAATGGCCATATCTTCAAAAGCATCGGAAAATATTTAGAAGAAGGCTCTTAAAAGAGCTAGACTCTATGACACGACTTTATAGTAACAAAAGAAGTGAAGTTTCCTAAACACTTTGTAGCATTATATTCATAAATGTAGCACATTTCACACTCATAAACAAGACTCTACTCAATGCAGCTTGTCAAACATCCTAGGACCTTTTCTAAAACCTTGTTCTCTAAACGCCAAGTTTGTCCCCATCTCAAAGTATACCCTAGGCATGACATGGCGTATCAGACCCCGAAAGGTCCTACATAAGCCACTTGACATATATACAACACAATATAAAAGAAAATACGAGAAAGTAGGCAATAAGTCTGATATCATAAAAGAGTTTAACATAAAAGCAGAAGTCTAATCACAGTTTTGACATGCCAATCTAACACATCAAAAGAGTAATTGAGAAATAATCCATACACCACATACAACATATGAAAATTGAAGACATAAGAAAAACATAGTAAAAGTGACACAGTCCTCAAAACATGAGGAGTCATCCAGTCTTCAATGATGGACCAATCAACTAGCCACGAATGGGAGGAGAAGAAGCGTCGAACCCTACATAATGAGACAATGTAGGCACAAGTATGCATTAGTACATGTAGGGGTCGTTTGGTACAAAGTAATATAACACATGAGTTAGTAATGCAGGGATTAATAATGCAGGGATTAGTAATGCAGGGGTTATTTTTATCAAGTGTTTGGTTCATTGCTTCCCACCTAATTTTGGGTTTGGGTTAAAACTTTTACAAAAGTTAACTACCAATTCTACCCTTGAATTGTTATAGAATTTTCTATTTTATTTAATTGAGCCGAGATAGATAACTATTGGAATTTTATTTTTTTCTTATTACTAAATTTTTAGAGCTCGAATTATCAAAATTCAATTGCTTTGAAGTAAAATAAGGTTATTACTTTGTTTTTTTTTTCCATAAATGGTGTGTTGCTATAATTACAGTGTCGTTCGAAAAAATTCAAGAATACTGAGGATGTTTTCTATTTTGGTTCCTTTTATGATACACGTTATAGTGTGTTATAGACAATCCATTATTTTATTTCTCAGCTTATCCTATTTACAACCCTAGTTATAAAAAAAAATAAAAAGAATAGATCAAATTAGAAATTAATTAGAAATTCCACTTTAACATTTGAGTCCTTTTTAATCTAAATAATTAATTTCTTCGTTGGGTCCATAATTTTATTACATACAAAATAATTTCTTTTGCCTTATTATCCTATATTTGAAGTTAAATTTAATTGAGTGATTTATTGATAGAAATATCTAAGTTGAGTGAGTTTATCGACATAAAATAAAGTTCAATGTGACATCAAATAATACCATGTATGTTGTACAACTAATCCATGGATTAGCTATGCATGGACCAAAATTCCTACCAAACATAGTACTAAGCATACATAATACATGGACTATTTCTCCTAATACTCCCTACCAAACGACCCCGTAATGTACCATGTATGAGGGATATGCATTAAAACATGAAACGTGATAATAAGGAGACATAAAGGAAAAAATTATATGCATGATCAAGCTAAAACAAACTCAAATCTTGATAAGCTAGTATCATAAATCATGAACATGGTCAATACATCTTAAAATCATAATGAAAGCTTCATAAAACCTTTGAAAGTAACTTGATTCATTTTGTGGGATATTTATTATTGACCAACATAGACCATGTGAGCTATAACATGGAATCCTAGCTACGTCTTGCTCTCACATAGAAAAGAGATGTCTTACTTGCCAAGGTAAGGACCATGAACTTCTAGCTTAGGTGGATCCACTAGCTATGTCTTTCTAAGACAATCCTATGGGGGCACGTAGTTAAGACAAGGAGATTGCTATTAGAGACCCGACCTCTACTAAGGAGAGAGTCTACATCTCAATGTCCTCTAGGTGCTAAGTAAAAATCCAAACAAAATAGTCATATTCATAAACATATCATCATACATGGAAAATACATTTAAGTCACTAATCTAAGCTTAAGTCATCATAAAGTAGATCCTTAAATCATGATTCATACATGTGTGACAAAACCTTTTACTAATCATGATTTCTTAATATGTGAGACAACCTTTCACCAATCACGATTTCTTAATATGTGAGAAAAAATTTCACAATATTCATTGATGTTTATCTCAAAATCAACCTTAGTTCATAAAACATTATTTTCATAAATCATGAATGACTTTCATAAATCATCATTCATAAGTTCATAGTTTTCTTTATAAACTCATATCTTCATAAAGTCATAGCTTCATAAATTCATATTCAGAATCATGAATAATGCATGGGTCCATATGAAGTCAATTGGAAAATATGTAATTGAATCAAATCATTCATAATAAGATTAAGATCAAACAATTGGATCATAACAAATATGACTCGTGCAGAATTGGATGAAACCCTAATCAATTTTGATGAAATTGAATTGGAAATGGAGATCTTTTAGGACCCAATGGATGAATAGAATGCATTGGTGAATTCTCACATACGTTGATGATCAAAGCCCACAAGCAATAGAGAAATATGAGACATGAAGCTTGAATCCTAGATTTCTTCCTTGAACTTGAGAGGGAATTGGAGAGGATGAACTTGGATGGGATTTGGAATTTGAGAGACTAAGAGGGTTTGGGTAGATTTAGGAATATAAAGGTAGTTATAGGACTTAGAATTAGGGTCAAAACGACATAGTATAGGTATTAAATTCATAGGAAAAGACTCAAATACCTTTCAAAAATAACTGCTAGACAGACCTACAGTTCGGACCTACGGTTCGTAGAAGTTTCTATGGCCCGTACTGGTCAATCGTAGAACCAACTTGAGAAATCCAAAATTCATTTAATTCCCACGAAACCATTTTTACAAATCGTCATCAGTCTACGATCCATAGAACCCAAGTTCAAGACTGATTTTACTAAGTCTGAATCCCTTCTACGATACCCTTTCTACGACCTGTAAAAGCTACTGCGACTCGTTAAATCCTTTCGTAGGTCTGAGGTCTTAAATCAAATCTCTGAATACTTTTGTGAAAGCCTTCCACGACTCATCCAAGTTCATATGGTTTGTCTTGGCAAGTCGTAGGTCAAACTTTAGAAATTTGAAATTCCAAAAACCCAACTCCAGGTCTACGACTTCTTTCCTATGACCCGTAAGTCATCCTACAGCCTATAGATAGGACTCGTAGAACCCTCTTCAATGAAATTTTCTACACTTTTTTTCCAACTTGACTTTTCAATATTCGAGGTGTTACACATTCAAGCCCAGCCTGAGATCAACTCACTTTTCAAGTAACCCGGACCATGTTGGGATCCAACATGCAACAATTACTGCATGCAATAATAAATCAGGTTCACTCATGGAACCATAAACACATACTTGGTCCCTCACGGAATCTAAACCGAATTGTTAGTGTTAGCAATGTGGTACCTAAGCCAACTAACAATCACAAACAATCATGCACAATCACATAGCACAATGAACAAGACCACTTGAAAGTCACAATAATAAGTTCATTGCATGAGATTACCTACATGATATCATACCATATGTCTCCCTACCATGCATTGCACAAAACATAGTACAAAGCAGTAGGCATGAGTGCATACTTAAGTCGAAAGCGTACAAACATCACCTACAAGGAACTCAGAACTAGCGAACCACCCTTATTCATTACCTCATATCCGCTCTAACAGCACATATCAATAATATCTAACCCTCCAAACTCTTTGTCCGCAAGCCTATACATGTCATCTCCAACATCTATAAGATGTCGTGAAGTAAAAGTAGGTCTAACTACTCAATTAAAAGAAGCTTAGCCTACTTGGGCGCCAAGCAATAACTGATTAACGTTGTCCATGAATTTGCTCCCCAGAAGCAACCTTTGGTGAATGAGCATTGGAATTCCGTAGACTTTCACCTCCCTTGCATGGTAATTCTCCCTCCTTCATTGCTCCCTTGCCCCGGCTTCCTTTGGAGGGTTTTCGGAAAACACTTTGTCTATTTACTCCTTCCAAATGTGGAAGGAAAATAAAAGATGACACAATAGTTAGGTTGATGAAATTCGTCGTCCCGCTATAGAGGCGCTTAGACAGCTATAGCGGCCCCACCATAGTGAGAAGGCTTCCCTTATGGCGGGCTGACGTCAGTCCAACCCGAAAAATTAATTTTTAGCCAAAAAATCATCGTGTGCTCAAATTTTAAAAATTTTTGCACTACACTATCAGAATTTTGGGACTGTACGAGGTGTCCTTTAGTAACAACCGATCAGATTGTTACAAAATCGTACACTAACGACTTCTAAAGTGAAATCATTTTAGCAAAAAACATTTAAAATTGAAGGATGAGATATCTAATGAATGACCTTAGTCCAACACTATGCAATGTGATTCAAGTTTCAATTAATATGTATCTTTATGTTCATTTAGTCAAGTGTTATAATGTAATATCATATCTTCGGCATTATAAAATCTAACATGTTTGAATGTAATGAAGCAAAAAAAAAAAACAAGATAGTAAGTATTTAATTAAATACACAATTAACCCCTATAATATATGTTTGTTATTTACTAAAAAGGGAACAACACATTTGTAGATGGATACCTAAATAATAAAACGACAAACAACACATTAATTGTTTTATAAATAAACCCAATAACAAACTAGCAATATCAACTATTGAGGTCACTTGGCCAACGGGTCCTGATATAGCATGTTTTCAAGCAAATAAAACACCTCTTATCCATGCAAATAGGGACAATAATAATTTCATACATAATTATATTTTTATCCTACTCTCCTTAAGTATTCTCATAATTAGTGTTTGCAAGTAAGCAAATAAGAGAAGGTGGATTATGTGTCATCTCCTAGGAAAAAAATAATTTATTGAACATTTATTTGAAAAGCTTGCAATCACAGTACATGCAAACATAGTTAGTTATTCGACTCAATATCGCGAATAGTAAAATAACTAATGATGTGAGAGGATGACATTATGATAAACTCTCCACTTTCATATGAATATTTTTTCCTCAAACAGTGACTTAATGAATATTTTTTCCTTTACCTGCATATGCAAATGTCAAAATCTCAAAGACCTCATTATCTCTTTGTAATTTATTATATTAGTGTGAATCTAGGCCCTTATCCAATATTCATCGAACTTCTTTTAAGATGGGGCGATCAATACTCATTTTTATCAGCTTTGCCACAAGGATGCCTCTTCCAACAAAAGTGTTAGTTTGTTGCGACCTACTTTTTTTCAACAACTATGCAAAAATGTAAAGTGTCTAAAAGTATATTAGGAACAAAATTTATATGGAAAACTCCTTGCTCAAAGAAAGTAAAAAAACACATACAATAAAGTGAAAATTTCTAATATGACATATATTATACTAATATTTTCGAGTTATAGTAGTAGATTTAGACTTTCAAGTTATAACATTAAAAATTTCAGGTTGTAACAGATTATTAAAAAAAAAGTTATTTTTAATAATTAAAAACATTTGATTTGAAAAGAATAAAAAGATAAAAAAAAAATTAAAATAAAACGTTTCTGAAGGAAAAAATGAAAAAAACTGAAATACGGGTGACAATTAAATTTGAATTAATTTAAGATAATTATTAATTAGCATGAATTAAGGAATTTCAAACTAATTAAGAATATTCAGTTTCCTTAATTCACTCCAATTTGTTAAAATTAATTTAAAAATCTGATTTTATCCATTTTTCTTTCACGTTTCTCTCTCTTCGATTTTCTTCCAGAAATTGTCACTGGCGACAAATTGATTTTTTTTTTTGGTTTGAAAAAACCTGTTTTTTTTTTGATAAACAA
>NW_006239099.1:481818-488698 GCF_000226075.1 Solanum tuberosum | reverse complement strand
AAAAAATAGGCATTATAAGAAAATACCAATTTCATACCCACATTAGTCATAATTTATACCAAAAAAAAAGGGTGATTTAACAAACTACAATCAATTCACATAATTGGACCATTGATATCACACCATTTTCTGATAAAAATAATACACAACTTAAGTCAGTTTTCATGCCAACAATAAATCAATTTCATACCATATTCATAAATCGTATATTAAGTCAGCTTTCATACCAATAATATGCATAATATAACAATTTTAACAAAAAAATCTACTAAATTGATTTAACTATATCCCATGTAGTAAAAATCCCAATTAACTTTTGGAGGACACAACACACACTCAACAATACTTTCCAAGAGTCCAAACAACATAAGGTTTCAAGAACATCTTTGCCTCTTATAATAAACTCCAATCTACACTACACATGGCCATAAATCTCCCAAAAACATTAGCAAAATAAAAAAAGATTCGATTTTTGACCATTCCCCACGTAGTAAGAACTCAAATCAGCAAAACCTAGAAAGGATCAACCCCAAAACACCTCTGATTCACCTCCATGAAAATGGTAAAATAAACTTTCTTGCAATACAATTATCAAACAAATTTTCTCCAAAATACTAAAATTATTGAAAATTACAACTTAGAGATCTTCCCTTTTGCTTTGATTGTATGGAGAATATATTTCTCCTAATCATTTTTAGATGTTGAAAAACCAGCTTCAATGGAGTATGGATGAAAGAGATGAAAGATGAATTTATGTTTTTTTTTAACATGGAATTGACGTGGGGTGAGAGATTTAGATGGTGTGGGTGGTGACTTGGAACTGTAAAAAATGAACTATAATCAATGTAAATCCCTATAATTGTGTAAGAGATAATTATGGGGTATTATTTATTTAAATAATTTAATAATAATATAAAATTATAAAAAATAACTTATTTAATAAAGTAAAAAAAATTTAATTAATTTATAAATAATTAGTGATATGTTATAACCCGTTAATTAAACTGTTATAAGCAAGAATTTTTAAAAGTAAATTTAAAACATGTAATATTGACTCTTAAATGTGTATATGGGGTGATTTTTACTACAATAAATGATGACAAAAGTTACAAAGATTCATCCCAAAACCTAGTAAGCATCAATACAGAACTACTATAGAAGATCAAGTACATAACTAGACATATACAAATAATCAGGTTGTCTCGAAATATAAAAGACTAGTCAATATATATAGAAAGAGATGATTGAACTTCGGATTCTAGTGAGCTCACCCTCAGTCTCTGAGAATATTTGCACTGCACAAGGATCAACGTGATCGACTAGAACTCATCTGCATCAGGAAAAAGAGATGAAGTGCAATATGAGAACCAAAAAAATGAGTACTCAGTAGACATCATAGGCCGACCAAGCTCGAGATTATAAAAGCATAATAAAATGTGAATTAGTAAAATGGTAAGTAAGTCAGTTATAAGGAATATTAAGCACACCTAACAAATCATCCTTTCTAAACATGTAGAAAATTTCCTAGCAAGCTTAATTCGGTAACTATCTTCTAAACACACCTAACAAATCATCCCATACTTTAATATATATTGGCATTGACAATTTAAATTTTTTAATAAGGTATTGTATATCGAGTTTCCAACAATTTCAATTTTTTTTCTAAAAAAGCTTATTATGTGTTCAAGAGGAATCAAATCATCATAAAGAATAGGCAAAAGGGTCTGGTGGAACCTTATACTTGTATGCGTTTGTATTGTGAATCATTTTACTTAATCCTTTACCAACTAAACCCCTAAACTCAAAAAAATTCATTTTATAAGAGGCACAAGTATTATGTGGCAGATAATACTTGTGGGAGGTCCTCTCATACCTTGCCAAGTGGACTTTAAGTCCCACTTGACAAAAAGACTAAAGACCATCCATCTTTTTGCTATTCAAAAACCTTTTCTTTTTTATTTCTTAGTTCAGTTAATGCTTTTTAAATTTATACTCCCTTCAATTTTATTATTTCCGTCCACTTTTAATTGTCATAGTTTCTTTTCTTAGAGTTAAACTATAAAAAAATTGACTTTTACGATATATTTTTCATCATATTTTATATACAAAAAATGGCAATTTATAGTACTTTCCGTATAGCTTTTTAATATATAAATTTTTTGTTTAAGATATCGAATTAATGTAATCTAATTTAGCTTTGAAAATTGGTCAAATTAACTTGCGCAACATGAAAAATAAAAGTAGACAAATGGAGTATTTACTTGTCAAGTATTTTTATAATTTGATTTTTCTTTTTACTTATCATTTTTGACAAATCAAGGAAGAACAATTTTTTTCTATTATACCCTCAATTTATTAACATTCAGTTCATGTATTTAAAATACATAGTGAGTAAATATGTTTAAGACTCTATTAATTAATAAGTGTAAAATATTAAACTCATTATACCAATTATTATTTTCTTAATAGGTGTGTCAAGTTAAAATCAGACAAGTAAAAAGGGACAGAGCCACGGAGGGAGTATTTTTTATTTTTCTATTCAGATATGCCTTTTAAATATTTTTTGAATAAAAAACGAAAAATTGGGGATAGGGAAAGGGAAAATGGGGAAGGGATTATATTACAATATGAAAAATCGAATCAAGAATTCAGGTAATCAATCAATTACGCTAAACTTTACTATTTTCTTACTAAGTATTTTCATTCATCAAAACCTCAAATTTAATATTTTTATATGTCTGTTTGTGATTTGGTTTGTATCAATTTTTTATTAAAATATAGAACGTTAAATAGGCAAAAAAATATACTGGAGAATGGTATGAGAAAAAAGAAAAGATAAAAGAAAAGATTACAAATGAATGACAAAAAAGTGAGGAAATGAAATGGGTAAATTATGGGACCTACCTGTACAAATGTCAATTAAAGAGCCCCTCACACAACTGACACTAGTTGTGCCTCTTAGGGGTCGTTTGGTAGAAAGTATTAGGAGAAATAGTCTATGTATTATGTATGGTATTAATTAGTACTATACTTGATAGAATTTTTGGGCCTAAATATTACTAATCCATGAATTAGTTATACACCACATAGTATTATATGATGTATTACTAATACCTTCAATTTGGTGGTATTAGTAATACATTGGATTTAATGCCATGAGGTTATATATCTAAAGACAAAAATATCCCTAAAATCATTTTATTTATTTTCTTGAGTTTATATTTTATATTTGTACTAGTGAATTTATTTAAATAAATTAGCTTTCAAGTTTTATTATTTAGAGAGAGTTTTTTTATTGATAAATAAATGCAATACATATCAATATAATATTTAAAATATGAGTTGTTTACATTTACTGATTGAAAAGGCAAATATATCACACACGACGTTTGTGATCTTAATTGAATATATTATTTGTTGATTTATATGTGGCTTCTAATTATTTGTTTTTTTGAACAATTTATAAATTGTATATATATTAAAACTACAACTTGCAATTTTTATGTATAAATGTAGATGAGTTATTTGATTTTACTATTGTTTATCGTCTTTTCGATTTTAAAGTAGATGATCTATCTATTCTAAATTGAAAATTAACGTTTTTTTTAAGTGATTGATTTATTAAGATGATAATTATTTACCCTCAAATAATTCAAGTGAGAAAATAGCAAACATGACAACAAAATTATTCTTCTCCCAGCTAGTTAGAAGGCCATATAAAAATAATATTGTCCGGCAATTATCTACCTTGTCCCGATTACATAAAATAGAAAATCTCATAATAATTCAAGTGTATAATTGGAAAGAAATTTTTTGTAGAGTTCTAATCCAAACACAAGATGAGTTGGGAAGCAATAAACCAAATACTTGATAAAAATATACTATGCATTACTAATCCCAGCACTACTAATCTCTGCATTACTAATCCCTACGTTACTAATCACTGCATTATTTATTTTTCTACCAAATGACCCTTTACAGAATAATTTTTTTCCTAAACTCAATCAAAAAATAATTTTTAAACCCCTCCTACCATGTGTGTAGCTCACTCTCCCTTGATTAGATGACATGTCAAATCCATGTCACATAAATTAATACCACGTCATAATTATCTTTATTAACTATTTTTAAAAATTATTAATTTATTCTTTAATGTAAATTTTGTGTTTCCACTCATCTTCTATCCGATCCCACCGTGAAATGGCCAAAAATTCGCCCGGAGAAAGCTGTCACCACCACCACTCCTCTTGCCGGTGAGAGCACAAATACTTTCTCCTTGACACGTCTCCATCTCCATCGATCACCCTCACCATTTTCCTTTCCTTCTTCTCCAACATCCACAAATTCAGAAACCCTAAGCCGCCGCACCACAACTCTGGCGGCCAAACCTCTTCGCCTGTCGTGACCATCTCCTCGCCCCTCGCCCCTCGCCCGCCTCGTTCTCCCCTGTATTGTCATCCTTTCTCTACACCACCAGTCATACCCTGCAAAACACCAGGGACCGTCTATCCTTGCCGCCTCTGCCGAATCAGCAGGAGCCCCGCCGCCTCCATCGAACCAACATGCCAGGAGACTCCTCGTCGCATCCGCGTATCAGACCGTCTAAAGAAAATGAAAGAAAAAGAAGGGTTGAGCAGGGACTGGGATGGCTGAAAAAGTAGGTGGGTGGGGTGAAGAAGAAGGGTTTTTAAATTATTTTTTTATTCTTTTATAATTTAAATATGGTGTTCACTTGCCTTAATACGCGTGTATTCACACTCTCTAGCCAACCCAATCATCTTAATGTCACATAAGCATGGTCAATGGTTATAGAGGGACTTAACATATTGCATTTTATTGAGTTTAAGGATCCAGTTGATAAAAAGTTAAGTAGAAAGGTTAATAATACAAATGCGTACAAGTATAGGGGTCCATCAGACTTTTTTGCCTAACGAATAGAGCAAAAAACTTAAGCAAGTTCTATTTTTGGACTAAGAAACTACTACCTCCGTCCACTTTTAAATGTCATAGTTTTCATTTTAGAGTCAAACTATAAAAAGTTTGACAAACATTTTATGATATATTTTTTCATCATATTGATATGCAAAATATTATAATTTATAATACTTTTCATATAGTTTTTGAATATATTAAGTTTTTGTTTAAAATATCGAATTAATATAATATAATTTAACTTTGAAAATTAGTCAAATTGACTTTCGAAAAGCACAACATGACAAATAAAAGTGGATGGAGGGAGTACTTAGTTAATGCATTCCAGACAAATACTCCATCCGTCCAACAATACTTGTCAAATTTAGAAAATCAAGAGATAATTTACCTTTTGTATCTATTTTAATCTTGCTATTAAATATTATTTATCATCTAACACATTTTTCAAAACATTAAATTTAATAAAGTCAAAGGATAATAAAGTAATATTACCCCTATTAGTTATTATTTCTTAAGGGTGTATCAAATCAATAATTGATAACTATTATTGGACAGATAAAGTAATAACAACAGTTAAATAGTATAATTTCATAACGTGGAATCTCAAAAAGGGTAAAAGGTACGTAGACATTATCCTACCCAAAAAATAAAGAGGGTAGAATGCTTAAATGCAATATTTATAGATATTTTGCAATGGCAAATAATAATCAATTAGTATTAAATAAAGTTAGTATGGTCAAATCGAGCAATTATTTTCCATTTGAACATGGTCGCAATTCACCGGCATTTACCGGTCAACCTCGAACTCGTAGGTGGAAAAACTAAAATCCCAATTCCACCCCCATATATGGGACCAAAACCTTTCCTCCCAAAATAAATAAAGAAACAAAAAAGGTGTCTGTCTTCACACTTGAAACCCAAAGCACAAAAGCCTATACAAAAAAGTCTTAAACTTTCTCTCACTACTTTTGTTCTACAGTAACAACACAAGTAGCTCCAGTTTTGAGCAAAAAAAAGAGAGAAAAATGAAAAAGAATCTATTTTTTTGATCGAGTCCTTTAGTCCGTCGCCTATGGATGAGAACGAAAAGAAGAAGCTAAAACCAACAGAAACGATGAGTGCTTTGTTTCCCGATGAGAGTAGTAGTTTTTTCTTTGATATGCCTTTATGTGAAACCGAAAAAGGCTCTTCTTCTCCAATGAGCTTAATTGAATCCATGTTTGCTTCTCATGATGATCCAATTACTGATTCTTCTTCTCTATTCGATTTGCTTCAACCTCCACCTTCTCCTCCTCCACCACCACCACCACCACCACCCGATGTAGCTTTGTTGATTCCCTCTCCGATTGCTAATACTTCTGCTAATTCCTCCGAAATTTCTTCATCGTCAACTGAAGTTGCAGCGAATGATGAGCATCAACAGATGATTGAAACAGTAGAGCAACAACTTGAGAATGATGAGGACAAGATCGATAACCTACAGTGAGCCTTTAAATTAATTTTGCACCGTTTTTATGGATAAAGACAGTTTCTCTTTTTATATATTTTAAATAAAAAAGTTTTTTTTTTATGCATCATTAGTCAACAAAATCCAGGAAGATTTTTTTGTTTATGATTTAATTTTCTTTTTATGCAAATTAAATTAATAAGATTGAATGATGGATACTGTTTAATTAATTAGGTTAAATCCGAAAAAGAGGAAGGCAAGGAAGGAAAGAGAGCCCAGATTTGCGTTCATGACTAAAAGTGAAATTGATCATTTGGATGATGGTTTTAGATGGAGAAAATACGGACAAAAAGCTGTGAAAAACAGCCCTTTCCCCAGGTATGAATGTATATTGACACAAACACGCAAATTCTTCTTAATTAATTGTCTACCTACTATTAATCTTTATTAGTAATTTATTCTCATCCACCGCTTTTATATATATATATATATATATAATCA